>NC_135969.1:35929798-35934798 GCF_053455715.1 Rhinoraja longicauda
AGGTCCCCGATGTAAAGGGGAACAACTCCCTTATAGAGAGCCCCCCACTGAGGACCGTCCCCGTCTTCAGGTGGTAACACAGACCGCCAAGATGTATCAGGGCGGTGTACGAAAACAAGGAGGTGTAGAATGTGCAGGAGCATTCTGTACAGTGTGCGTCTCTTCGCATCACGAAACAGCACGCTGGGCATCTCGGAAAGGCGGCTCAAGTTGTGCGGAGCCGGCGCCCGGGAGAAATCCCGGAGCCTAGGCCTGATGAGCAAATCTGACGGAGCGGGGGTAAGCTCAGTCAGATCTACTCTAGGCACACGCCTCTCCTTGACACCCGCCATGACAGGGTGAGGACCAGCTGCTCCCCGCAGCCACGACGTCCCCCTCCCTTTGTGGAGCAACACGTCGGCTGAAAACAACCAAGTTCCTCACTCTAAGCACGTCCCGATAGAAACTAGGCAGACCCCGTAAGGCGGGTCGACTGATGCCCGCCACCGGCAGCCGCAAATCCCCCTGTAGGCAACAACCCCGACGAAAAAAATACGTGGCCAGAGCGTGCCACCTGGGGGGGTTCTCCGTGTACATATACCTCCGCAGAGTCCTGAGACGGAGAGCCGCCACCTGGGTACGCACGCATACCAAGGACTGGCCGCCCTCCTCCAACGGGAGACTCAGGACTGCTGCGGTAACCCAATGCTTTCCTATTTCCCCAGAAGAAGTCCACCAGCTTCTTCTGTAAAGTAGTTGCAAAGATGGAGGGTACCACAACATGGAGGGCCACCAGCTGGTTTATGACCAGCACCCTCCCCTGAAAGGAAAGGACTCCAAGCAGGCCTGACCAGCGTCACCAGCCGGGCGACGACTTTCATCTCCAGCTCCTGCCAGTTCGCCGGCCAGGCATCCTCAGTGGGACTCAGGTACACCCCCAGATAGAGGAGGTGCGTGGTGCTCCACGCATACATCGCCATCTCCTCCGGCAGGGAGTCTACCTGCCACTGACCCACTAATAGTCCAGAGCATTTACTCCAATGTAATCCTGGCGGATGATGCAGCCGAGAAAGTCCTCTGGCAGTCACGCATCCTCCGCAGGTCACCAGGGTCAGTGAACGTAAGGAACACATCATCGGCATAGGCTGAAAGAACCACTTCCACCCCCGGACCTGGTAGAGCCAGGCCTGTCAGCTTTCCTCCGAAGAAGACACAGGAATGGCTCTACACAGACCGAGTACAACTGACCGGACATGGGGCACCCCTGACGAACCCCCCTCCCAAAATGAATGGGAGCCAACAACACCCCATTAACCTTCACAAGACACTCCGCTGCAGCGTACAAGAGCCGGACCCTGGCTACAAAATGCGGTCCAAATCCGAACGCTTGCAGCGTGCCGAGTAGGTAGTCGTGGTCTACCCTGTCAAAAGCCTTCTCCTGATCAAGAGACAGGAAGGCTACTGACTGACCAGTGCCCTGAGATAGATGAATCAGGTCCCTAACCAGGTGGATGTTATCCTGAATGGACCGACCAGGGACTGTATAGGACTGGTCAGGGTGAATCAGTTGAGACAGCACAGAGCCTAGGCGATTTGCCATCGCCCGTGCAAAGATTTTGTACTCTGTACAGAGGAGAGAGACCGGGCGCCAGTTCTTCAACAGGCGGAGTTCACCCTTCTTGGGCAGCAGGACAACGACTGCTCTGCGCCACGAGAGGGGCATCTCCCCGGTCGCCAGGCTCTCCCCCAGAACCTTCATATAATCATCCCCCAGGACATCCCAGAAGGCTTCTAACAAATTCTACCGTCAACCCATCCAGCCCAGGGGACTTGCCCCTCCTGAGCTGGTGCAGGGCACGTGTCAACTCCTCCAATGATAAGGAGTCATCCAGAAGATCGGACACTTCCCTATCTACAGTCGGTAGACCCTCCCACAGGACCCGCTGAGCCTCCCCGCTGCAACCATCTGCGGAGAACAGGGTCCCATAAAAGGACCGGACTAAAGCACTGATCCTCTCTGGATCTGTGACAGAGGAGCCATCATCCGCGAGGCAGCTCTACGAGCTGTTTGCGGGCTCCCCGCCCCTTCTCCAGAGAGAGAAAGAAAGGTGACGCTCGGTTCCAAATCGTGCAGCATTTGGACCCGCGACCTCACGTAAGCTCCTCGGGACCGCTCAAGCAGCAGGTTCCTCAAGGCTTCCTTCTTCCCTGAAACTCTCCCCATTCACAGGAGTCCTCACCAATCCGACCCAGGCGAGACCTCCGCCCCCGATAGCTCCCTCTCGAGCCTCTCAACCGCTGAGTCCCGCCTTCCGGTCGACCCCCCACGTATATTCCTTACAAAAGAGGCGGATGTGAGCTTTCCCCACATCCCACCACTGCCTAAATGAAGAAAAGCTCCCCTGCCTCTCTCTCCACTTCACCCAACTCCGTCTGAATGACTCCCGGAAACACCGATCCTCCAGCAGCTTGTTATTGAAATGCCAGTAAACAGACCCAGCCCGCGGTGCGCCTCGATTGAAGTCCACGCGCACCAGACAGTGGTCCGAGCACGGCACCAGCCGCATTGAGGCCGCTGAGACACGGGAGACAAACGCACCGGAGATATACATTCGATCAATGCGGGAACCGCCCCCCTCAGACCTCCGCGAGAATGCGTTTGAGTCAGGGTGGAGGTTCCGCCATGCATCCACTAGCTCAAAGGAATCAAGCAAGCCTCTCAGTTTCTTTGCTACAGCAGGGGCACACTGAGTAGCCAGAACGATCTCGCACCTCAAGTGTGCAGTTGAAATCTCCCCCCAGAAAGGACACACTCTCCTCTTTCAATAGTGCTCAACAGAGCAGTCACCTCCTGAAGTAGGCAGGCCTGCATCGTGCCACTGCTGGGGGCATACACGTTAATAAAATGCAACGGCATGCCATCCAGACTCACAGCCAGATAGAGCAAACGACCTGGCACCACTTCCTGCACCTTCAGGATCTCTGGCTGAAAAGTCGGGGCCAACCAGAAAAGCCACCCCGCTCGAGTTTGTGCTGAGGTGGCTCATGTAAACCCCCCCTTCCCACTCCAGTCGCCAGGTGGGTTCGTCACCGACAACAGTGTGCGTCTCTTGCAGAAAACACACCGCGTATTTCCCCTCTCTCAGGACTTGTAAATGCTGAAATCTGCGAAAGCTCGCTCTACTGCCATTTAAATTTAATGTAACTACTGTGAATTTGCAAACACGTTGGAATTATTTCCTCACATTGCTCTTTGGTCACAGAACCATCCTCCTTGAGGAACCTTGAGAAATCCCCAAGCTGATGCCTCACAGACGCAGAAATATCACTATCCTTGCTGCCAAGGATGCTTTCAAGATCCTCACTAAATCCTGGCAGCTCTCCCCACCGCCTCCCGCGCTGCTTCAACTTTAGTCTTGTGACTTTTAGATGTTTTGAGAAAGTCCTGAATCTCACGGATAAGGGTTGCGTTAAACACAGCCCTGAAGTCTGGGCGCTCCGCCAACCCACTCACACCTGGAGCAGCAGCCTCCTCTGCACATCGCTCAAGGCCAGTGTCAGAGTCTGTGGGACTACAGCTTGCTGAAAGCTCACTCACCCCACTGCATAGGCCAAGCCCATCGCTCTCCCCCTCCTCCGGCATGACACCACCCCCAGGATCAATGCCGAGGGAGGGTCCCGATGCCTCTGACAGCAACAAGCTGTCCGGTAAAAGGGCTAGGCTCCTGCACTATCCCCATCACACCCCACATCTGGGTCTGGGGAAGAAAAAACAGCAGGCACCCCCGGGGTCCCAGGTGTTCTTGGAGTCTCCCCTACTACCTCAACCGGTGAGGCATCACACACCCCTCATCACCTCCACTCGTTCTAATACAGAGCACAGAGTGGAACGTTTGATCTCCCGCTCCTCTCCCCCCTCAGGCTGACTCTGCTCATCTCCCCCATCCAGGGGGCACATTTCCAGGGGAGTCAAACCCATCAACCGGCGTGCCATCACCCTCAGAAGGCCCCTGAAACGGAGGGGACCTCCTCCGACCCAGCGGACACACTCCCAGGGGCATCAACCCCGCTACCCGATGAGATGACTTCCTCGGAAGGCCCCAGAGACGAGGGGGCCGCCACCAACCCAGAGGACACGGTTTCAGGGGAGGCGGATCTCAGTAACTGATCTGGTAACACCTGCAGAAGGTCCCTGAACCAGAGGCTCATCCTCCGGCCACAAAGTCACCAGTCCGTGGGTCACCGCTCTCGACAGGGGTGGAAGGTCTCGAATATCCGTCCCCCTTAATTTGGGCCCACGCTCATGCTCTTCCTCGCTTTCCGACAGCCTTCTTTTTGTCCCGGTGGCTATGGAGGTGCGGTGACCTCCATAGAGGAAGGGTCCTCCACCTCCGCACCACCCGCTGCCCCCTTTCTACTCCCATGTTTGCTCCCCACCTGCCCCCTTCCGGTTCACCTCAGCTCCTTGCTGAGCCAAACCAGGTGCGCCCTGGACTTCACTGGGCCCACTGGGCAGGAGCCCATCTGCTATTGATTGATTCCCTTGGAGGGGCTTATTCTTCTTCTTATCCTTATTCTTAATCTTCCCCTTCTGCGTCACCCAACCTCCCTCCCCCCCTTCACCCCTTCCCCTGCGCCTTGCCATCTACCACCTCCACAGGTTCAGGGCATGGGGGGGGGGGCCCTCACTGCTCCGGGTCACAAGGTAGTACTTGCAGCCTCTGATGGGTTGGCAGTGCCGTCCCGGGTTACCGAGACGGAGCCAGCAGCCCCAGCCGAGTCAGCAGTTCCACCCCGGGCCACCTGAGGCTTGGAGGGCCGCCCCGAATGGGCCAGCACTGCATTCCTGGGCGCCCTGCGTTAGAATTTCTCGCAGTGGCCCGGCTCCTGGGACACTCTCTCTACGGAGATGTCCAAACTCCTTGCCACGCATGACACTGCCTCTCCGCAGCTCCAATACACGCGATTGGAGAGACCCTTATGCTCCACAGCGAAACTCCCCTCGGCACCCAACCCCACTT
>NC_135969.1:35937298-36022298 GCF_053455715.1 Rhinoraja longicauda
TAAGGGGTTGGACATGTTAGAGGCAGGAAACATGTTCCCAATGTTGGGGGAGTCCAGAACCAGGGGCCACGGTTTAAGAATAAGGCCATTTAGAACAGAGATGAGGAAAAACTTTTTTAGTCAGAGAGTTGTGAATCTGTGGAATTCTCTGCCTCAGAGGGCAGTGGAGGCCAATTCTCTGAATACATTCAAGAGAGAGCTAGATAGAACTCTTAAGGATAGCAGAGTCAGGGGGTATGGGGAGAAAGCAGGAACGGGGGTACTGATTGAGAATGATCAGCCATGATCACATTGAATGGTGGTGCTGGCTCGAAGGGCCGAATGGCCTACTCCTGCACCTATTGTCTATTGTCTATTGTTTATTGTTTCCTCAGAATGTCAGCAACCAGCAGCCATATCAGAGGCTAACTCAGACTCCAGCTTAGACAGAGTAAAGGCTGACACTTGCTTGAGCTGACAGAGGCATCACTGAAATCAAAATTAGTCATCAAATTCATAATTTGCCGCTTCTACCAAGTCGTTTGAAGATGGAAGCCTCCTGCTAGAAACATTTGAAAATCCCACGAGACAAAATACTCGATGATGTTATCTGCCCAGTGAATTCAAGAACAACTTTTATGTGTCATTTTTTAAGGTGGTGTATCGCTTTGCTTTTTTGCTGAGTAATATCCGTAACTTCAAACAGGAGTTGAAACTGCGGCGGTGATCTACGAAGTTGATAAATGGCAAGATAACCCTTCTGCTGAAGCTTCTTCTGCCAATTTGTGCGGCAGTCAAAGTTTCAGGTTTGTTGTTTGCCTACATATCGATGAGAACTCAGTTCAGTTCAGTTTAGTTTATTGCCACGCATTGCCACGCTTTTGTGACGTGCTAACACGTCAGCAGAAACACAATACATGATCACAATCGAACCATTCACAGTGTACAGATCCATGATATGGGAATAACTTTTAGTGCAAGGTAAAGCCAGTAAAGTCTGATCGGGGATAGTCCGATTGTAGTCCATCAGCTCTGCTCCCTGGTTGCGGTAGGATGGTTCAGTTGCCTGATAACAGCTGGGAAGAAACTGTCCCTGAATCTGGAGGTGTGCGCTTGCACACTTTTATATCCTTTGCCCGATGGGAGAGGGGAGACGATGGAGTGGCCAGGGTGTGACTCATCCTCGATTATTCTGCTGGTCTTGCCGAGGCAGCGTGAGGCATACATTGAGTCAATGGAAGGGAGGAATGGAGAATTCAACTGTTAACACCCCTGTCCTATCATTCAACTTTCCCTCTAATTCTCCCCTGTTTCTGCAGCATGTTTCATGATCAAAAATAAAGGGATGGACAATATAAAAGGATAGTATTCTTCTTCTTCTTCTTCTTCTTCTTCTTCTTGCGTTTGAGGCAGCAGAAGTTATGAAGCTGCTTCTGCCTCTGCTGTCTCTGTATGTTGTCGTCCGCCTGACTGAGAGGTCAGTTGACAGGGCTCACCACGGGGAGGTCGACAACGTGAGCCCCAGAATAGTATTAAAAGTTGCCAAGAAATTCACCCCTGGTTTTGATATTGAAAATGACCTGCTAGTCACACCATCAAATATGAATTAGTGTGGGAGACCATTTTAGTATGTCCTATTGATGGTCTACGATTCATTTTGAGTTCGTGGCTGGGAAGGAAATTCTAAGCAAGTGTTTCTTCTTCTTGTTGCTTGGTTTCCATCATCAGGTTAGGGGCGGCACAGTGATGCAGCAGTAAAGTTGCTGCCGCGCAGAGCCAGAGACCGGGGTTCAATCCTGACTATGGGTGCTGTCTGTACAGAGATTATACATTCTCCCTGGTCACGTGGGGGTTTTCTCCGGGTGCTCCGGTTTCCCACCACACGCCAAAAACATTGGATAATTGGCTTCATTAAAAATAAATTGTAAATTGTCCCCAGTGTGCAGGATAGTCCTGGTGTAGGGGGTGATTGCTGGTCGACACAGACTTGGTGGGCCGAAGGGCCTGTTTCCATGCTTTATCTCCATAGGCATGAAGCATTAAGAAGTTAAAGCCATGCATGAACATAATCAAGTCAAGTCAAGTCAATTTTATTTGTATAGCACATTTAAAAACAACCCACGTTGACCAAAGTGCTGCACATCTGATTAGGAAAAACATACAGTGGCAGGCAGCCAAACACAACGGCGCGGCCATCTTGAACAAAATGTTTAACTAAAGCAGAATGGTGTCCCGCGGCCGCGCCGCACCGGGCGATGGAAGGCCCCGCGGCCGAGCCGCACCGGGCGCTGTTCAGTCCCGCGGCCGAGCCGCGCCGGGCGATGGAAGGCCCCGCGGAAGAGACCTAAAAAAAAAAGAAAGATTTCCCCCACCCACACCCCCCCCCCACATACCCACCCACCCTCACCAACCCCCCCACCCCCACGCCTCAACTTATTTTTAAACAATCATACCTAGTTACAAATTCTCATAGAAGAGGAATCATCCTCTTCACGTTCATTCTGTCATGACACCCAAGAATTATATATGTTTAAATCAAGTCCCCTCTCCCTGTTCTAAACTCTGACAGGTACAGGCCTAACCTCTCCAAAATGTCCTCTGCTATTTGGCTTTAAACACCTTAATACAGCATCAAGGACGTGTCAGAGTATATCACATGTTATGGTCATGTTAGAGTATACTGTAAGTTATGGATATGTCAGAGTATTCCTTGGCCAGATATAAGGAACCAAGAGATTTCAAATTGGTTTCTATAAATAAAAATATTGTAATAAAATCATACTACATAGAACATGTTCATGTCTCTTTCAAGATGTGTAAAAATACCTTGGATTCAAAGAATATGTTTAAAGTATGGTCACCATTATATAGGTAGGAATTGTGGTGACCTATTTGCACTCACAAGTACAGCGTGTTCGTAAACAAATAATCTCATTTTTTGGTACGTTTAAGGAAAATTCAAAACAAGTTTACTATAAAATTCTCAGAAAATCCTTTAACACAAAGCGTTGTGTGTGTACTTGCGTATGTGTATGTCTATTGTGTTTTGGAATCAGCTGCAGTGGTGAACCAATTTCATTTTTTGAAAGGCTAAATAATTTTTCATTTCAGTGGACCAAGTATTTCACAGCAACAGTTTTATTACAATTTTATTTAAGAGATAAATTCTATTCACTATCATTGCCCTGGATTGATGAATGTAAGTGTGGGAATTGTGTGCGGCAGGTTTGAAATAGACAAATAGAAACTATGGATATCTCAGTAGAAAATAAATTGGTGGAAGAAATAAGTATGGCATGGGGTCAAGTGAAGGTTATTTACATTGTTAGCATGGGGTTGATGTATGTCAAGTTTAGTGTTGTTTAGTTTAGAGATACAGCGCGTAAACAGGCCCACCGAGTCCGCACCGCCCAGCGATCCCCGCACACTAACACTATCCTACACACGCTAGGGACAATTTTTTTAACATTTTATACCAAGCCAATTAACCTACAAACTTATACGTCTTTGGAGTTATCCTTTTGAAACTGGGAATAATTTTCACCAGGTGGTTTTGTCAATTAAACAAGAAGCATCTCAATGGCACATAGCACAGTGACTTTGGCAATGCCGACCAAGATGCCAAATCTAAGCTGGTCCCATTTGCCTGTGTTCGCCCCTTGTCCCTCTAAACCTCTCCTATCCATGTTCCTGTCGTTGTGTCTTTTAAATGCTTTTAAAGACATTTAATTGTCTTCCAAATGCCTTTTATCTGCTTCAACTATCTCCTCTGACAGCTCATTCCATATAGGCGGCACGGTGGCGCAGTGGTAGAGTTGCTGCCTTACAGCGAATGCAGCGCCGGAGACTCGGGTTCGATCCTGATTACGGGCGCCGTCTGTACGTTCTCCCCGTGCGTGGGTTTTCTCCGAGATCTTCGGTTTCCTCCCACACTCCAAAGACGTACAGGTTTGTAGGTTAATTGACTGGGTAAAATGTAAACATTGTCCCTAGTGGGTGGAGGATAGTGTTAATGTGCGGGGATCGCTGGGCGGCGCGGACTCGGTGGGCCGAAGGGCCTGTTTCCGCGCTGTATCTCTAAAATCTAAAAAATCTAAAAAGATACCCACCACCCACTGTATGAAAAGATTGCCACGAATGTTCCTGGCAAATCTTTCCCCTCTCACCTTAAACTCATGTCCTCCTGGTTCATGATTCTCCTATCTCGGGTAAAAAAAGACCCTGTGCATTCACCCTATCTATTCCCCTCATGATTTTGTACACCTGTATAAAATCACCCCTCAGCCTCCTGTATTCCAAGGACTAATGTCCTCGCATGTCTAACCTCTCCCTGCAGCCCATGGCATGCCCTCAAAATCCTTGTAAACCTTCTGTGCATTCTTTCCAGTTTAATTACATCCTTCCTCTGGAGAAATAGAGTTGTCATTTTAACAATGACGCCTCAATGCCTCGTAATTAAAAAGTAGCGTCCTGATTTCAGTGGTGTGGGTGCGGTGTAACAATAAACAATAGACAATAGGTGCAGGAGTAGGCCATTCGGCCCTTCGAGTCAGCACTGCCATTCAATGTGATCAAGGCTGATCATTCTCAATCAGTACCCCGTTCCTGCCTTCTCCCCATACCCCCTGACTCTGCTATCCTTAAGAGCTATATCTAGCTCTCTCTTGAATGCATCCAGAGAATTGACCTCCACTGCCTTCTGAGGCAGAGAATTCCACAGATTTACAACTCTATGACTGAAAAAGTTTTTCCTCATCTACGTTCTAAATGGCCTACCCCTTATTCTTAAACTGTGGCCCCTGGTTCTGAACTCCCCCAACATTGGTGCAGTTTTGGTCTCCAAATTTGAGGAAGGATATTCTTGCTATGGAGGGCGTGCAGCGTAGGTTCACTAGGTTAATTCCCGGAATGGCGGGACTGTCGTATGTTGAAAGGCTGGAGCGATTGGGCTTGTATACACTGGAATTTAGAAGGATGAGGGGGGATCTTATTGAAACATATAAGATAATTAGGGGATTGGACACATTAGAGGCAAGAAACATGTTCCCAATGTTGGGGGAGTCCAGAACAAGGGGCCACAGTTTAAGAATAAGGGGTAGGCCATTTAGAACGGAGATGAGGAAGAACTTTTTCAGTCAGAGAGTGGTGAAGGTGTGGAATTCTCTGCCTCAGAAGGCAGTGGAGGCCAGTCCGTTGGATGCTTTCAAGAGAGAGCTGGATAGAGCTCTTAAGGATAGCGGAGTGAGGGGGTATGGGGAGAAGGCAGGAACGGGGTACTGATTGAGAGTGATCAGCCATGATCGCATTGAATGGGGGTGCTGGCTCGAAGGGCTGAATGGCCTACTCCTGCACCTATTGTCTATTGTCTATTGTCTATTGGGAACATGTTTCCTGCCTCTAACGTGTCCAACCCCTTAATAATCTTATATGTTTCGATAAGATCCCCTCTCATCCTTCTAAATTCCAGTGTATACAAGCCTAGTCGCTCCAGTCTTTCAATATATGACAGTCCCGCCATTCCGGGAATTAACCTGGTAAACCTACGCTGCACGCATGGCTATGTTAAAAATACAACTTTGGCTAGCTGTTCTTGGATAGTACATTGAAGTGAAACCTATCTGCTTCCTGAGTGGGGATATAACCAGAGAGATTTTGTCCACCTACATGCCTGGAATTTTAATGCTGGCTACTTCACTACCCAGCTACCGGGTGTAAGGTTGGCGATAAAAGGAGAGGAAAGTGGGGAATAAACAGCTCCAGCTGTGAGTTTTAAGTGCTTTTTAGAATTTTCTGCTTTGCAATAAAATAACCTATTTATTCAAACTCTACTATCATTTTACTGGTAATGGGTTAATGTCAACTAAAGTGCTATTAATGCTGATTTTTCCAGTTTTCTATACATTGCATTGGTCCCAGTTTGAGTTGGGATTATTCACTGAGTACAGGAAGGGCATTTGAGTTGCTACGTGTGGTTCACCTGCCTCTTTGGAAGAACTCGAAGAAGTAATGGTTCGAAGTTCTTCAAACTTTGTACAACCAATTGGAATTAGATAGCAATGGCCTGATTTGGTAATTAACTTCCTTCAAGGTGATGTAAGAAAATAACTGCAGATGCTGGTACAAATCGAAGGTATTTATTCACAAAATGCTGGAGTAACTCAGCAGGTCAGGCAGCATCTCAGGAGAGACGGAATGGGCGACGTTTCGGGTCGAAACCCTTCTTCAGACTGACCCTTTAAGGTCATTATCTCTGGATATTTCTATGCTGACTCGATATGTTTTTTAAATTTTTCTTTGTAAGTTGAAGCGTTATTGACTTACCTGCCTGACAAGTCAAAAGTACCATGAAGAGTGATGGCTTTTTAGGTATTAGAAAAACAACAACGCAAAATTCAAGGCGACGTTGTAACTTTAAAACCGACTACATAACTAAATCATCCAAATAATAGATGAAGCAAACTCATACCACTAGTCTCACCAACAACAATTTCCGGCTGCCTTTCCTGTTTTACACTAACCTGAAAGTATTATTTTCCATCAGTGGAAATAAATATTATAAACTACAGCAGTTTATCAAAACGGGAGTAAACAAAATTTCATAAGAAAAATGTAGCACCATCGAACCATAGAGTCACACAGCGCAGAAACAGGCCCTTCGGCTCAACTTCCCAATGCTGACCAAGGTGCCCCAGCTACACTAGTCCCACCTGCCCGCTTTTGGCCCATATCCCTTTAAACCTGTCCTATCCATGTACCTAAATGCTTCTTGAACATTGTGATAGTCCCTGCCTCAACTACCTCCTCCAGTAGCTCATTCCATACTCCCACCAACCTTTGTGTAAAAAACGTACCCCTCAGGTTCCTATTTTTTAAAACCTTTTTCGGATTTATATATATGCCTCGTAGGTGGGCTTTCGCCTACATTCATTGATTTTTAACATCAATTATTTTCTCATATCAAACGTGAAGTCTTCTTTCCCAGTTTCTCCCCAATATTTTCTCCCAAATGTAAAATGTATTTGTTTATCACATCATTGTGTTTGAAAATTGTCGACAGACATTTTTTTTTGTGTTCTAATTTGGTCACCCTGCTGTGGGAAAGATGGCATTAAGCTGGAAAGGGGGCATAGAAAATCAAGGAGAATGGTGTCAAGGCTTGAGGGCCTGAGCTACAGGGGGAGGTTGGGCAGGCTAGGACTTTATACTTCGAGCACAGGAGGCTGAGGGGTGATCGTTTGGAGATGTATAAAATCGTGGATTTGGGAATGGATAGGGTGATTGCAAAGTCTTTTTCCTGTGAGGGGAAGTTGTAATCAAGATTTAGAGAGCATAGGTTTAAGGGGGAACTAATAGGAACCCAAGAGGCAGAGGGTGCCTTTTCACACAGAGGGTTGTCGGTATATGGAATGGGCTGCCAGATGAAGTAGTTGAGGCAGGGACAAGAGCAGCATTTAAAGGACATTTAGATAGGTGCAAGGTTAAGAGGGATATGGGCAACAGAATGAAGGTTTTGGGGAGGAGATAGTAAACCTTTGTAATAAATGAAGCAATGCTGCTGGACCCGGTGTAACATCGAAACCGATGACAGTGCACGGCGGCGCAGCGGTAGAGTTGCTGCCTTACCGCGCCACAGAACCGGGTCTTGACCCGAAACGTCGCCCATTCCTTCTCTCCTGAGATGCTGCCTGACCTGCTGAGTTACTCCAGCATTTTGTGAATAAATACCTTCGATTTGTACCAGCATCTGCAGTTATTTTCTTACACTGACTATGGGTGCTGTCTGTACGGAGTTTGCACGTTCTCCCCGTGACCTGCGTGGGTTTTCTCCGGGTGCTCCGGTTTCCTCCCGCATTCCAAAGATGTACAGGTTTTCTTAGGCTAATTGGCTTCGGTAAAAAATTGTGAATTGTCCTTAGTGTGTGCAGGATAGTGTTAGTGCGTGGGGTGATCGTTGGAACTAGACTAAAACTAAACTAAACAATCTTTAAAAATATTTTCTCAAAGCTAAAGTTATCAAATGATTATTGTATAAGTCCTGTGTATAGTGATTATTGTTGGTCCTATATAACCTGTGACAGATCGGGCCAGTGCTGCCAATGTGCACCCCTTGTTCAAAGGCCTGTGCATCGGAGGCTAATCGAGATATTTGCACCATTCACACTTGTTAAGTGCAAGTAATTTCAGTAATCTCACACGCCTGCGGAAACTAACGAATGGTGATTGTCGTCACGGCGTGAGAACTTGAGAAATAACATCAGCAGTAGACTATTCAGCCATTTCTGCCTCGTCTATTTTTCATTAAGATCCTGGCTGATCTCTTACTCAGCATCACTCAGTGAAAGGCCCGGATAGATTGGATGTGGAGAGGATGTTTCCACTACTGGGAGAGTCCAGGACCAGAGGGTCATAGCCTCAGAGTAAAAGGACGTACCTTCAGAAAGGAGATGAGGAGGAATTTCTTTAGCCAGAGGGTGGTGAATCGGTGGAAATCATTGCCACAGATGGCTGTGGAGGTCAAGTCAATAGATATTTTTAAGGAGCAGATTGAGAGATTCTTGATTAGTGCGGGTGTCAGGGGTTAAGGGGAGAAGGCAGAAGAATGGGGTTAGGAGGGAGAGATAGATGGCCACCCCATGTGACGGAAAGGGAGCGTTTCAAGAGTTGGTGCCATTCAGTTGGAAAGTGAAAGGTCCAGGAGATTTCTTGGGGTTGGCAGTGTGGTGGGTTGCTTTCTGCTACACAGCTTTTCGGCATTGTTTAGTACCTTTTGAGCTGCAGAAAACATTTCTAACTGGGACTGTCAATGGCAGCTGGTGGAATAGCTTCTCAAAGCATTTGTCCCAGTGAGGCCCATCCATCCTCAGGCACCCTCATAACTTAGTACCTGATTCAGGTAACCTTCGGATCAATGGTAATCAGTGCGTTGCCACTACAGGGATGGGAATAAGTAATGCTACTCCAAATTCTAGAGGGCAGAGTTTTAAAGGTGGGGGGAGCAATGCTTAAAGGAGATGTGTGGAGCAAGATTCTTTACACGATCTTGTCCCACCGTTGAAACCTACTTCCCTGTACGTGACCCCGAACTGGCATTTGATTGACTATGAGTGAATCAATTTCACGAGAGAAGTATCAATCGTGCATTGATTGAAATCTGACATCGCTCCTGGATGCTTGCGTACGTACACAGAAGTTCAGAGAAGGTGGTTGATCAAACGCTGCACTATGCTATCACAATTGTATTTTGTAATCAATTTTATGGTCCAATCAATTGAGTATTACATGAAAAGCTTGCCCTACATGATTGAATTTTGTAGCTCCGGGCCTCAGTATTGACACTTTGTACTCATCTATTTTGTGTGCCACGCACTGAACCTGTATGTAAATGAGCCACTTCAACACAAGGTTGTAAATCCATTAAGAAAACGTGGTGTAAATCACCCGTCGATCCTCACCGTTATTGATGCTGCTCTGAAGCATAAATAAAAGCAGCACCGCGTATAAGTGGCTGTGTTTTACTGAATGGCGCAGGACTACAATGGCAGGTGGGTATCGCTGGTAATGCCAAGGCTGAGATTCACAGCGAAAGACATCCCACAGGATTCACAAATGTCACATTACTTTTACAGATCGACTGACGTGCGCTATTTGCTGAGATTTACACTTAATAATCAAAATGCTTTCTCCTGTGCGAGGAGTTTAAACAGGACCTGCAATGCTGTGCTTCCAAGAATTCTTGACAGTTGTTGTTAGTGAAGTTGACGTTTGCTCACCTATTTAACGGCACTTTTCCAACTCCCTGCAGAATAGCCAAAGGCATTAGTCAGTCAATATTTTCTGCAGTAATCCTGTATTTCTTACCTTGCAGAATTAGAAATAAACAGCGATTCATCAATGTTAATCTCTCCCCGACATCCTGGATGCAGGCAGAGGCCATAAATAGACTACAACGACCAAAGTTTTCTCCGTTTTTCCAAGTGTTTTCTGATTTCCATGATGCCTGTGCCACTTATATAGCACGATGATCATTAATTTCTTGCAATAACTTCGAACTTGGAGGATAAATGCACTTACCGTATTACTCCGAACCCTAAGTTATGCAAAACATTAATGATCACTGGCGGATAAATATAAATCAAAATAACCCGGTAGTCTTAGGAACAAATTGTCAATCCTCTCCTTGTACTTTCAGATTTTTTTTAGAGATACAGCTTTCTTTCAGTTCCTCTGTCTCCCTCGATCCTCTGTCCTCTAGTACATCTGGGAGGTTGTTTGTGTCTTCCTTAGTGAAGACAGATCCAAAGTACCTGTTCAACTCTTCTGCCATTTCCATGTTACCCATAATAATTTCACATGTTTCTGCCTTCAAGGGACCCACATTTGTCTTTATTAATCTTTTGCTCTTAACATACCGAAATAAGCTTTTCGAAGGTATCACAAAATGCTGGAGTAACTCAGCAGGTCAGGCAGCATCTCTGGAGAGAAGGAATGGGTGTCATTTCGAGTCGAGACCCTTCTTCAGACTGATGAGTGAAAGAAGCTTTTACTATCCTTCTTTATATTCTTGGCCAGCTTGCCCTCGTACTTCATCTTTTCACCCCGTATTGCCTTTTTTGTTACCTTCTGTTGTCCTTTGAAAGTTTCCCAATCCTTTGGCTTCCAGCTACTCTTTGCTTTGTTATACATCTTTTCTTTTAGTTTTATTCCATCCCTAACATCCCTAAGTTGCCTCTTGCTCCCCTTAGAACTTAATATCCAGGGTTATACATCCAATAGAAAGGACAGGCAGGTGGGCAGAGGAGGTGGGGTAGCTCTGTTGGTGAGGGATGAAATTCAGTCCCTTGCGAGGCGTGACAGCTTCTTTCACTCATCAGTCTGAAGAAGGGTCTCGACTCGAAATGACACCCATTCCTTCTCTCCAGAGATGCTGCCTGACCTGCTGAGTTACTCCAGCATTTTGTGATACCTTCGAAAAGCTTCTTTCGGTATGTTAAGAGCAAAAGATTAATAAAGACAAATGTGGGTCCCTTGAAGGCAGAAACATATGAAATTATTATGGGTAACACGGAAATGGCAGAAGAGTTGAACAGGTACTTTGGATCTGTCTTCATTAAGGAAGACACAAACAACCTCCCAGATGTACTAGAGGACAGAGGATTGAGGGAGACAGGAACTGAAAGAATGTTGCATTCGGCGAGAAATAGTATTGTGTAGACTGATGGGACTGAAGGCTGATAAATCCCCAGGGCCTGATGATCTGCATCCCAGGGTACTCAAGGAGGTGGCTCTAGAAATTGTGGACTCATTGGTGATCATTTTCCAATGTTCTATAGATTCAGGATCAGTTCCTATGGATTGGAGGGCAGCTAATGTCATCCCACTTTTCAAGAAAGGAGTGAGAGAGGGGAATTATAGACCAGTTAGCCTGACATCGGTGGTGGGCAAGATGCTGGAGTCAATTATTAAAGAGGTAATAACAGCGCATTTGGATAGCAGTAAAAGGATTGGTCCAAGTCAGCATGGAGCAGTAAAAGGATTGGTCCAAGTCAGCATGGATTTATGAAGGGGAAATCCTGCTTGACTAATCTTCTGCAATTTTTTGAGGATGTAACAAGTTAAATGGATGAGGGAGAGCCAGTGGATGTAGTGTATCTGGACTTTCAGAAAGCCTTTGATAAGGTCCCACACAGAAGATTGGTGGTCAAAATGAGAGCACATGGTATTGGGGGTAGGGTATCGACATGGATAGAGAATTGGTTGGCAGACAGGAAGCAAAGAGTAGGAATAAACAGGTCCTTTTCAGAATGGCAGGCAGTGGCGAGTGGAGTGCTGCAAGGCTCAGTGCTGGGGCCACAACTATTTACAATATACTGTATATTAATGATTTGGATGATGGAATTAGAAGTAACACTAGCAAGTTTGCAGATGACACAAAGCTGGGTGGCAGTGTGAACTGCGAAGAGGATGTTAGGAGGTTGCAGGGTGACTTGGACAGGTTGAGTGAGTGGGCAGATGCATGGCAGATGAAGTATCTATCTATATATTACTAAAGCTCTCGTCTTGTGTGTACGTATATTTTTATTTCATTGCATATTTGTCTGTTCCCGAAATACAGCCAAAACGGTACACGATAGCGCAACAATTTTAGCACCACCTTACTCACCATTGTCATGCGGTTCAAATGGTTGTTATATTTTAAAAGTTTTTCACTTTTTGAATTTTAAAAATCACCTTTTTAAACTTAAGAAAATCACTTTTCCACCTGCCCTGCCCATCAGCCGCGTTCAACATCACAGTGGGACCCGCCCGAGTGACGGGAGTGGCGGCCAATGAGGGGGGAGGGGTGCCCAAGATGGCCGGCAGGGGCAGGACCTGCCCGAGTGATGGGGGTGATGGCCAATGAGGGGGGGTGAGGAGAGCGGAAGAGGCGGGACCGGAAGGAGGGGCGGGGCGGGACCCGCACGAGTAACAGAAGCGGCGGCCAATGAGGGGGCGGGGGAGTGGAGCGGAAGAAGCGGGACCGGAAGGAGGTGGAATTAACAATTAGGAGAGGTCTGGACCCAACGGGTACACTCGGGCTAGTAATGTAGATAAATGTGAGGTTATCCACTTTGGCGGTAAAAAATAAGGAGGCAGATTGTTATCTCCATAGTGTCAGATTAGGTAAAGGGGAAGTTCAATGAGACCTGGGTGTCCTTGTACACCAGTCACTGAAAGTAAGTGTGCAGGTGCAGCAGGCAGTGAAGAAAGCTAATGGCATGTTGGCCTTCATAGCGAGAGGATTTGAGTATAGGAGTAAAGAGGTCCTTCTGCAGTTGTATAGGGCCCTGGTGAGACCACATCTGGAGTATTGTGTGCAGTTTTGGTCTCCTAATTTGAGGAAGGACATCCTTGCTATTGAGGCAGTGCAGCGTAGATTCTCCATACCTCCCCCACCTATCACACCAGCTTCTCGTTCTCACCCAGCAAACAGCTAACAATGGCCTGTTTCCTGGATCATCGTGACTTTTTTGCTTATCTTTCTTTTGTTTGTTCTATATCTCTTTACTTCCCCCGTCTATATCTCTCGTTTCCCTTTCCCCTGACTCTAATCTGACGAAGGGACTCGATCCAAAACGTCACCCTTTCTTCCTCTTCAGAGATGCCGCCTGTCCCTTTGAGTTCCTCCATGATTTTGTGTCCAATCCAGCAAAAGCTCTGGAACCAAGGGTGCCGGAAAATCGGTAGTGGACTTGCACTTGCAAGCATCAGTGATAATGGGCCCCTGAGCCTAATGTCCAATCTCCAAAAGCAAGTGCAAAAAAAATTATTAGCAAAAAGCCGCTAAGATAGACTGAGGCAGTGTGGTGGGTGGGGGCGGGCGGTGGGTGGGGGGGGGGGGGGGGGGGGGGGGTTCTAAAGCTGCTTGGCAAGGCTTGGTAGTTATTGTGCCCGATATTCCAAACCCTGCTGCACGCTTGCTTATAGCGACAGCACACATTGGGCTGCGGTACATTGTTTGGGAAACGCTGCTCCATTTCACCTGCATAATCAAACAATCACACTCACTTAGTCAACCAGTTTATAATTGTGTGCCTGTGTGTGTTTTTTTTCAGAACTGTAAACGGACGGGGTAATCTGATAATCTCTGGTGTATGACAGACCTACCTGTTGCCAATCTTTTTTTTTGCAAACGAAGAAAACCTGTGCCAATTCTCCAAAAGCAAACACACGACGATCACTGAAAAAGAAGCACATCGACAGTGCGCATTGATTGGCCTCCAACTAACGTTTTAACCGTTCATTCTTTTAACTCATTCTTGCCCTGCAACTCAAAGTGAAGGGCCTGAATAAAGTGGATGTGGAGAGGGTGTTTCCATTAGTGGGAGAGTCTAGGACCAGAGATCATAGCCTGAGAATTAAAGGACGATCCACTAGGAAGGAGATGAGAAAAAAATTCTTTAGTCAGTGGGTGGTAAATCTGTGGAATTCATTGCCACGGAATGCTGTGGAGGCCAAGTCAATGACATCTTTAAGGCAGAGATAGATAGATTCTTGATTAGAACGGGTGTCAGGGGTTATGGGGGAAAGGCAGGAGAATGGGGTTTAGAGGGAAAGATAGATTAACCATGATTGAATTGCGGAGTAGACTTAATAGGCCGAATGGCCTAATTCTGCTCCTATCACTTATGAATTTATGCACCCTGATCTTACGTTTTTAAGTTTCAAACTCTTGCACGTTCAATTAAACATTATTTTCTGATTTACATCATTTTTGTCCCATACATTCCATCTTCAGTGAACGGACTCTTGTGTTCTGGAACATGGACATTGGCAGTGGCTTCTTAGTTGCTGGAAAGCATGAGAATTCATAGTCAGGCAATTATATTGTCATAATGAGACAAGATAAAACCACCCAGGTATATACGAGGCACGGTAGCGCAGCGGTAGAGTTGCTGCTTTACAGCGAATGCAGCGCCGGAGACTCAGGTTCGATCCTGACTACGGGCGCTGCACTGTAAGGAGTTTGTACGTTGTCCCCATGACCTGCGTGAGTTTTCTCCGAGATCTTCGGTTTCCTCCCACACTCCAAAGACGTACAGGTATGTAGGTTAATTGGCTGGGTAAATGTAAAAATAAATAAAAATTGTCCCTAGTGGGTGTAGGATAGTGTTAATGTACGGGGATCGCTGGGCGGCACGGACTTGGAGGGCCGAAAAGGCCTGTTTCCGGCTGTATATATATGATATGATATGATGATATGATATTTTCTCACAAAATGCTGGAGTAACTCAGCAGGTCAGGCAGCATCTCGGGAGATATGCTATGATATATGATGATGTTGCCAGGACTGGAGGGTCTGAGCTATAGGGAGAGGTTGAGCAGGCTGGGCCTCTATTTCTTTTGAGCACAGGAGGATGAGGGGTGATCTTATAGAGGTGTATAAAATCATGAGGGGAATAGACCGGTTAGATGCACAGAGTCCCTTGTCCAGAGTAGGTGAATCGAGGACCAGAGGACATCGGTTTAAAGTGAAGGGGAAAAGGTTTAATAGGAATCTGAGGGGTAACCTTTTAACAGAAAAAGGTTACCCCTCAGTTTACCCCTCTTTAATGGTCTGGCACATCTGAAAGGATTACAATAACAACTGGGCAACATTTTGTGATGAGGGAGTCTTTCACTTGATATTTGCAAAACATCGCTCCTCTACCAAGCTGTTCTTGCAGTACCCAATCCCCAGCCATAAAGGTCGATGAAGAGACTTTGAAAGATAAGGACCATCTTCTGTATCTTGGGAGCCACTTCTCAGTGAAGGCAGACATTGGTGATAACATTCACTATTGCCTCCTGTGCACCAGTGCAGCCTTTATCTCACCTGCACAAATTCCTCGTGAGGTGGACCGAATCTACCGAGCTAATGGGAAATTTGTTGATTGATTGCAAGATGGAGCATGGAAACAGGGCCTTCGACTCACTGAATCCAAGCTGACCATCAATCACCTGTTCACACTAGTTCTATGTTGTCCCACTTTCACATCCACTCCCTATACACGAGTGGCCAATTAACCTACACACCCACATATCTTCGTGATGTGGGGGGAAACCGGAGCGCCCGGAGGAAACCCGTGCGGTCACTGAGAGATTGCTCAATCACCGCACAGACAGCACCCGAGGTCAGAATCGAACTGAGGTCTCTGGTGCTGGGA
Source organism: Rhinoraja longicauda (assembly GCF_053455715.1). Classification (NCBI taxonomy): domain Eukaryota; kingdom Metazoa; phylum Chordata; class Chondrichthyes; order Rajiformes; family Arhynchobatidae; genus Rhinoraja; species Rhinoraja longicauda. The sequence goes on from NC_135969.1 coordinate 35,952,961, forward strand.
GGCAGCTACTCTACGGCTATGCTGCCTTAGAACTTATTGGTGATGATTGGCTAGCAAATACATATCCAGCGAATCAACACTGAGATACTACTGGACACAAACTCTACTTAAGCACTTATCATTTTTTGAAACACTGCTAATAGGTTTATCACTGCAGCTCCTCATGTTTTACATGAAAGAGCAGGCTCTTCCTTATCAGTAATTATGAGAGCCACAGAGGGGTGGTATGGTGGCGCAGTGATAGAGTTGCTGCCTTACAGTGCCAGAGACCCGGGCTCGATCCTGACTATGGGTGCTGCCTGTATGGTGTTTGCACGTTCTCCCTGTGATGGCGTGGGTTTCCTCCGGGTGCTCCAGTTTCCACCCACACTCCAAAAACGTACATGTTTGTTGGTTAATTGGCTTTGGTAAAATTGTAAATTGTTCCTAGTATGCGTAGGATAGTGTTAGTGTATGCGGGTTGGCAGATGCGGTGGGCCGAATGGCCTGTTTCCGCGCTGTATCAATAACAATCTAAAATCTAACAGAAATTGTGGATTCATCAGTCAATACTATTTTTATAGCTTTAACATTTTTTAGCTGCAGATGAATGTGACTGGCTTCTTCTGCTTAATGACTAGGCATTCTTGCATTTGTCATTAAATATTCATTTAAGGACATTCGGTCCATTATAATCACTGGAACCCACCCTGGGGGTTGGGGGGGGGGGGGGGGGAGAACAAAGGAGGACATGGCATGGGATACTTTGTGACTTTGTCAGCGCCCTTTATGTGGTGACTCTTTGCATACCTTGCATCAATCATTCATTTTGTTTTGTATGGTTTTTGTAAGATTAACTTGCTGGTATAGAAATTTCAGTGGTGAAATGCATGCACGTATCAAGTCGGCTGGAAACGTGGGCGTTGCATGTTTAATTTAGTTTAGAAATACAGTTTAGAGATACAGCACGGAAACAGGCCCTTCGACTCACCGAGTCCGCGCCGACCAGCGATCCTCGCACATTAACACTATCCTACAAATACTAGGGACCATTTACAATTTTACCAAGCCAATTAACCTGCAAACCTGTATGTCTATTGGGTGTGGGTGGAAAACAGAGCTCCCGGAAAAAACCCACGCAGGTCTCGGGGAGAAGGTACAAACTCTGTACAGACAGCAACTGTAGTCAAGATTGAACCCTGGGGTCTCTGGTGCTGTAGGGCAGCAACTCTACCGCTGCGCCACCTTGCTGCCCCTGCTCTCTCTGTTGGATTAGCCTATCCCATATGCTGGCAAGGGTTTAGCACCCAAGAGTAGTCTAAGACTGAGGAGCACATAACATAAAGCTCATTGGCCTATGCTCGTTGAACTTGGCTTGTGATAACCCAGCCAAGAATATCTGGGTCGACCGAATCGTTCAGCCTGCAAAGGGATGATTCAGACGTGAGAGGTTGTTTTTTTTTTCCTTTCAGATTGCTCAGAGCTAGATTTTGCAATTGTTGCTGTTTCTGTTTGCCTCCTCAAGACTTTGCTGCAGTCATGGGTGTTCTGAGTGTAGGAGTTTATGGTAGCATGACTGTCTGAATTGCCAACAATGCAGGAAACGTCTCCACTGTGAGTCACTCTAGCTGAAAAACACATCGGAAACACTGGACTAGAAATTCAAAGGTGCACTTCATCACGACTCCAGAAACGGGGTGTCCACCTTTACCACGTATCAGTGTTTCCAGCGGTAGAACCATTTCCAGGTTTCAGTGTTCACCTTTCCTTTCGGCGTTGGATGCTAGTTATCAATCAGCCCTGGTTAGTTTCAAGGCTCGTGAAATGGCTTGCCAGGGGGAAGTTTACAGGACCTGAACCTCGAAGGGTGTTGCTAAAGCATGAATTGCACACACAGAAACCACACACAGGCACAAGTTTAGTTGCGAAGTTTAGAGATACAGCATGGAAACCATAGGTCCATTGGCCGACCGAGTCCGCGCCGACCAGCGATCACCCAGCTGCCAATGGTCACTCAACATAATTTACAGAAGGCAAATTAACCTGCATAGAAACATAGAAACATAGAAAATAGGTGCAGGAGTAGGCCACTCGGCCCTTCGAGCCTGCACCGCCATTCAATATGATCATGGCTGATCATCCAGCTCAGTAACCTGTACCTGCCTTCTCTCCATACCCCCCTGATCCCTTTAGCCACAAGGGCCACATCTAACTCCCTCTTAAATATAGCCAATGAACTGGCCTCAACTACCTTCTGTGGCAGAGAATTCCACAGACTCACCACTCTCTGTGTGAAGAAATGTTTTCTCATCTCAGTCCTAAAAGAATTCCCCCTTATCCTTAAGCTGTGACCCCTGGTTCTGGACTTCCCCAACATCGGGAACAATCTTCCCGCATCTAGCCTCTCCAACCCCTTAAGAATTTTATATGTTTCTATAAGATCCCCCCTCAGTCTTCTAAATTCCAGCGAGTATAAGCCTAGTCTATCCAGTCTTTCTTCATATGAAAGTCCTGCAGACCAGGACCTCCCTGGAACGTAGGAAAAAACTGGAGCATCCGGAGAAAATCCACCAGGCCACGGGGGGAGCACACAAACTCCCCACAGACAGCACAAGTAGTCAGGATCGAGCCCGGGACTCTGGCGCTGTAAGGCAGCGACTCCACCGCTGCGCCACCTGTAAAAACGTTATCCCAAGCTTCTGTAAAAACTTTATCCCAAAGTAGTTGCATTTCCCTTTGTGCTGCCATTTCACTACATGTTTTGACATGGAGTAAAATTTCCAGACAAGCTAAGAACTTCAGAGAGAGGAGGAATTTACTCTGGTGCGCAATAATGTCTCACAGAAAGGTGAACAGATACAGAGGTGACACCAGAAATTGGAGATGCTGGAATCTCCAAAACAACAAAGTGCTGGGCAGGAGGAACTCAGCAGGTCAGACAGTTTCCGTGAAGGGAATGGATGGGTCTGGACCCTTCGTCAGACTGATTGAAGTAGGAGAAAGCTGGAAAAGAGGTGTGCGGACAAAGCCTGGTGAGTGATAGGAGGATAAAGGTAAAGGGGAGTTAATTGGCAGATGGGTGGAACAAATATCAAAGGACAGAGATCAAGGAGACAAAGAAATGTCAGATAAGAAGTGGAGGAATGAAATGCAAAGCTGAAGGAAGTGATATAGAAGGACAAGTGGTTGGGAAAGAAGGGGGGGGATAAAAGGGATCTGTGGGACTCGGGGGTGGGAAAGGAGTGGATGAAGAAGGGGAAAGGAGCAGGGTGACTGGAGTGGTGGGGGATGGTGGGAGAAATGCCTGTTCCCAAGGGTGGGGGTGGGGAGAGCACAGCGGAAAGAGAGCGGTCAGAAGATAGGTCAACTCAACAGGTCAAGTAGCATCGGTTCAGGGAATGAGGAGTTCTTGAGTTCATATGTCATAGGAGTGTGGCGCGTCGGTAGAGGCCCGAAATAAAGGCAAGGAGCCAGGTATTTTGGGGGCGTTCTGGTTTTAATACATGGTTATCAGACGGGTCGAGTCTGCCGGAATGGCTTCGCGCCCAAAACCTTGTCCTTATATATGTAGTCCGGACCGCCCTCCTGGACTGGTCCATTTCCATGCCGAGGGGTCGGTAGTGGTATGGCCCGACCCTTGGGAGTCGCCAGAGGACCCCCCCCCAGAACCGGAGGCACGAAGCGCACTGGTGGTCGCACAACCCGACCGGACCGCGTACGGTAATCGGTCGACAGAGGGGCCGGCGGAGGCACAGTTGGAGGGACAGGTGGTGGGACCCGCAAAGGTGGGCGACCTTGTGGCCGAGGATGGGCAACCCGCACCGGTTGGTCAATGTCTAAGTGGGCCGGCTTCAGGCGGTCAATTGACACTGCCTCAGCCACGAGGTCGCCCACCTTTGCGGGTCCCACCACCTGTCCCTCCAACTGTGCCTCCGCCGGCCCCTCTGTCGACCGATTACCGTACGCGGTCCGGTCGGGTTGTGCGACCACCAGTGCGCTTCGTGCCTCCGGCCTCTACTGACGCGCCACAGGAGCACAATTAGGCCACTCGGCCCATCGAGTCTATTCCACCATTCAATCATGGCTGATCTATCTTTCCCTCTCAACCCTATTCTCCTGCCTTCTCCCTGTAACCTTTGACACCCGTACCAACCAGGAATTCGTCGATCTCTGCCTTAAAGTTACCCATTTTGGGTCAGGACTCTTCGGTAGAAGCTCAACTCACAAACAATGGTGGACAATTAAAGATCCCGCAGAAGAGAACGAGATGCCAAGAATATCTCCTGCTGATGTAACCCAGCCTGTGGGCGCTGAAGACAAGGCTGTTTAGCCAAAAGTGCCAAATAGATGTGTAGGAAGGAACTGCAAATGCTGGTTTAAATTGAAAAATAGACACAAAATGCTGGAGTAACTCAGCGGGACAGGCAGCATCTCTGGAGAGAAGGTCTGTAGAAGGGTCTGGACACAAAACGTCACTCATTCCTCCTCTCCAGAGATGCTGCCTGTCCCACTGAGTTACTCCAGCCTAGTGCCACATAGATGATGTCTGTTTCCCCCTGAGATTCCATCATCGCAGTATCCAGTCTTCAGTCATATCCTGACTGAATCCTGGCCGCATTTATCAGGTATAGACATTTGGGAGGAAGTGTCATTCCTTTAAGGAGTCATTCCTTTAAATATACTGTAGGGGGCTGTAGGATTACCCTGAGAGGAGAAACCAGGAAGTCAAGAGGAGACATGAGATAGTTTTGGTTGAGGTGAATCCAAGGAGATTATCATAGAAACATAGAAAATAGGTGCATGAGCAGGCCATTCGGCCCTTCAGGCCACTCAATATGATCATGGCTGATCATCCAGAATCAGTTCCTGCTTTTTCCCCATATCCCTTGATTCCGTTAGCCCTAAGAGCTATATCCAACTCTCTCTTGAATACATCCAATGAATTGGCCTCCATTGCCTTCTGTGAAAAAAACTCCAAGTATATTAACAGATATTGTGAAAGCCAGAGAAAGGCTTGGGTAGAGTGGATGTAGAGAGGATGTTTCCACTAGTGGGAGAGTCCAGGACTAGAGGTCATAGCCTCAGAATTAAAGAAACGTTCTTTTAGGAAGGGGATGAGGAGAATTTTCGTTAGTCAGAGGGTGGTGAATCTGTGGAATTCTTTGCCACAGAAGGCTGTGGAAGCCATGACTGGATATTTTAAAGGCAGAGATGGATAGATTCTTGATTAATAGAGGTTATGGGGAGAAGACAGGAGAATGGGATTAGGAGGGAGAGATAGATCAGCCATGATTGAATGGCGGAGTAGACTTGATGGGCCGAATGGCCTAATTCTGCTCCTATCACTTATGACATGATTGTGCATGCTAATTTTTGGCTGCATTTCCAGTTTTAGCCCTCTGCCTACGTTCTTGGTCAATTTGATGTTTTATTTCTTGGTAGAATCTGCACATTAATCCTCTACGTTTTACTTAATAAAATATATATAGATAGCCACAATATTATGGCAGTTAGAGCCCTGGCAAATGAAATAATCATACGGTGCTAATCAAACTGAATGTAAATGCAAGCCTTAGAAACAAAGATGTTGCTCATTTATTGAAATGTATTCATCGTCACAGTGGAAGATTAACCCATGGTTTTCAGCGGTTGATTCCATGAAATTACCTTATGCTTATCCCTCAAATTTACTTTCATTTATATTAGTCATAATTATCAGCTTATTGTGTGACAAGAAAGAAGATCAAACTTCTCAGTGCTCTCTGGTTTGTTCGTCAGAGCTTGCTTTCCCCAACTTGCCTATTTTGTGACTTTGGAACAGACATTAAGAGGGTTTAGGACATCCTGAGGTCAGAGTGCACGAAATAATTGCAAGCCTGTCTGCCTTTCTTTCTCTTTTAAATTACTATTGCCGCAATCATAATAAGAATATAATTACTTTGAGGTTTGTCGGAGACAAGCATTTCAAGGTCAATATTCATTTCGTGAGTTTATGTCTCTGGACAGATTCAGTAATAACTACGTCTCACAAAACAGAATCACAGAACGATGACAGTAGAGAAGGCCATTCGGCCCTTTGAATTGGAGTCACTATCTTCCTGGAAATGCTTAAATAATTTCAGCCAGGAATTAACATAATTAAGCAAAAATATTTTTTTTGTAAAACACCTTAAAATCCAGTGCATAACGTGCACGGTGTTGGTCTCCTTTCTGGTACAACCCACAAATGCATGCAAGCTCTATTTTGAATAAAAGACAATTCATAGCTCTTTAAGATGTGTGCCATCAATCTGATTTCTTTTGCAGCCCACATCTTAATACATCCACATTGGAAGCATCCAGCTGTATTTTCCTTGCCTTTGACTTTTACATTTTATGCCTGTTTGCTTCTGATGAAAACAACATTGAGCCACAGCAAGAGGAAATTGGTACATATTTGTTTATATACTAGCAGTGTTCAAACATATTATGAGAAATATGACTGACGTGCAGAAGTAATTTTTTTAGGTTGAGATGTGGAGAAAGAGGGTGTGGAAGAGTCATAGAGTCAGTCATACAGTCTTACAGGGTGGAAACAGGCCCTTCGGCCCAACTTGTCCACTCCGGCCAACATGCCCCATCTACGCTAGTCTCACCTGCCTGCGTTTGACCCATGCGCCCCCAAAACCTTATCCTATCCATGTACATGTCTAAATGTTTCTTTTAAACATGGCAATAGTCCCTGCCTCGACTACCTCCTTTGGCAGCTCGTTCCATGCACCCACCATCCATTGTGTGGAAAGAGGGGGAGGGAGACGATACAAAAGAGACCGGCACGGTGGCGCAGCGGTAGAGTTGCTGCCTTACAGCGAATGCAGCGCCGGAGACTCAGGTTCGATCCTGACTACGGGCGCCGTCTGTTAGGAGTTTGTACGTTCTCCCCGTGACCTGCGTGGGTTTTCTCCGAGATCTTCGGTTTCCTCCCACACTCCAAAGACGTACAGGTATGTAGGTTAATTGGCTGGGCAAATGTAAAAATTGTCCCTAGTGGGTGTAGGATAGTGTTAATGTGCGTGGATCGCTGGGCGGTGCGGACCCGGTGGACCGAAGGGCCTGTTTCTGCGCTGTATCTCCAAATCTAAATCTAAAAATCTAAGATCCTTTGTGACATTCCTTATGGAATGTCAAGAGACACACTGCCTCACAAGGGCAAGAGGATCATATAGTTTAATACAACAGACACTATTCTGCCACGAAATGATAATGTTTTTAAGGTTACAAAGTGTAATTATTAAATACATGCACAGTCAGGTCAGTCACACCTTGGTGTTTTAGTATGGGAACATTACAAGTTACATACATTTCAGGCTGAAAGAATGAGGCTCCTGTTATTATGTGACTCCCCTTTGAAGTTCTGCAGGAGGGTACAGGCATTCCGACTGTTCTCCCAGAGAACTATTTTTTTTATTGAGAATTATTATTTTTTATTCCCTTCTATTGGTTTTAGTTTGAAGTGTGACACAGAAAAAAATATATAGTCAAATATGTTAAAAAAAAAAGGAGTCAAATATGAGAGGGAAACGTGATGTACTGTATATATATTGACTCATAAGAAATATTTGGGTCAGTAGAATGCTTTGTTATATGTATTTCAAATTTCTCCTCTGGAGAAGTCACTTGGTGTCTTGAATGCTTCAAGAGCAATTTGGCAGACCCAGTAAAATGACTATATATTACTATATATTAAAAAGTTTTCTTTAATTTGCAAACACTTGACGTGTAAATTTTCACTATAACGTCATTGACATCTTGGCGTATGAGTCTTTGAGTTGAACAGCTATTTTTCAAATGAATCACATACTTCTCATTGTCCCTAAGAATGGCATATACCCAAATTCCTTTCATTGCCAGACTGCTAAATTAGGACATTTTGCTTATTGAAATATCTTCCATAAAATAGGACGGCACGTTGGCGCAGTGGTAGAGTGGCCGTCTTACAGCGCCTGAGACCCGGGTCGAACCCTGACTAAAAGTGCTTGTCTGTACGGAGTTTATACGTTCTCCCTGTGAATGCCTGGGTTAGCCCTGGGAGCTCTGTTTCCTCCCACACTCAAAATACGCACAGGTTTGTAGGTGAATTGACTTGGTGTCATTGTAAATTGTCAATAGACAATAGACAATAGACAATAGACAATAGGTGCAGGAGTAGGCCATTCAGCCCTTCGAGCCAGCACCGCCATTCAATGCGATCATGGCTGATCACTCTCAATCAGTACCCCGTTCCTGCCTTCTCCCCATACCCCCTCACTCCGCTATCCTTAAGAGCTCTATACAGCTCTCTCTTGAAAGCATCCAACGAACTGGCCTCCACTGCCTTCTGAGGCAGAGAATTCCACACCTTCACCACTCTCTGACTGAAAAAGTTCTTCCTCATCTCCGTTCTAAATGGCCTACCCCTTATTCTTAAACTGTGGTCCCTTGTCCCAAGTGTGTGATGGATAGTGTTGATGTGCGGGCATCGTTGGTCGGCGCGGACTCTGTGGTCCGAAGGGCCTGTTTCAGCGCTGTATCTCTAAACTACATTAAAACGAAACTAAATGCAAGTCATTTATAAATCAAGGGTGAGCTGTGTGCACCATTTCTTTGTTCGTGTCAATTGCCCAAGAGTTTTCCATTTTTACAAGTGCATCATAAGCGTATAGCAATAGACATCATGTATACTTAGCTGTAATTCATTGGAACCAAAGTATAGCTGAGAGGACAAAAGAAAGCGAAATAGCATCCACAATGTACTGACCAAAAGTACCTTGGTTTTCTTCGGGAAACGGGGCTTCCACTCCTCCATTATAGATGAGGCTCTCACTAGGGTCTCTTCTACATCCCGCAGCCCCGCTCTTGCTCCCCCTCCCCCCACTCGCAACAAGGACAGAATCCCCCTCGTTCTCACCTTCCACCCCACCAGCCAGCGGATCCAACAAATCATCCGCCAACATTTCCGTCACCTACAACGGAACCCCACCACTGGCCATATCTTCCCATCCCCTCCCCTCTCTGCGTTCCGCAGAGACCGTTCCCTCCATAACTCCCTGGTCCACTCGTCCCACCCCATCCCCGGGCACTTTCCCCTGCATCCGCACGAGATGCAACACCTGTCCCTTTACCTCCCCCCTCAACTCCATGCAAGGACCCAAACAGTCTTTCCAGGTGAGACAAAGGTTCACCTGCACCTCCTCCAACCTCATCTATTGCATCCGCTGCTCTAGATGTCAACTTATTTACATTGGCGAAACCAAGCGCAGGCTCAGCGATCGCTTCGCTGAACACCTGCGCTCGGTCCGCATTGACCAAACTGATCTCCCGGTGGCCGAACACTTCAACTCCCCCTCCCATTCCCAGTCTGACCTTTCTGTCATGGGCTTCCTCCAGTGCCACAGTGAGGCCCACTGGAAATTGGAGGAACAGCACCTCATATTTCGCCTGGGCAGCTTGCAGCCCAGTGGTATGAACATCGACTTCTCCAACTTTAGATAGTTCCTCTGTCCCTCTCTTCCCCTCCTCCTTCCCAGATCTCCCTCTATCTTCCTGTCTCCACCTATATCCTTCCTTTGTCCCGCCCCCCTGACATCAGTCTGAAGAAGGGTCTCGACCCGAAACGTCACCCATTCCTTCTCTCCCGAGATGCTGCCTGACCTGCTGAGTTACTCCAGCATTTTGTGAATAAAAACCTCTGATTCGTACCAGCATCTCAGTTATTTTCTTATAATAAAAGTACCTTGGTAAATGGTGCAATAGATTGGATCATGGTAGGTCATTCCTTGCTTCCTCAATATCCACACAAGGACCATCTACACCCATTCTTCCACACCCTGGGATTCTGGACTGGAATTGGCACAGAAAGAAGGGTCTCGACCCGAAACGAAACCCGACCCGATCTCTGCAGAGATGCTGCCTGTCCCGTTGAGTTACTCCAGCTCTTTGTGTCTATCTTCGGTTTAAACCAGCATCTGCAGTTCCTTCCTGCACAGAAAGAAGCCCCTGGTTCTGAAATGCTGCTGTCAGCTCTGGACAGAAGCTGAAGCTGGAATCATGCCAGTCCTTACAATTGCTATCAATTTTAATAGTTTTTAAATGTCTCTGACATTCAGGGAATTTAAATAGTATTAAACTAGGGGTAAATAATTCAATAAAAAAAAGTGAAGTTGGCTATAAATAAATAAAAACATGTGAATAATTAAAAGCACCATAAGTATCAAAATAAAACAAACTTCTGCAGGAAGGAACTGCAGATGCTGGTTTACACCGAAGACAGATACAAAATGCTGGAGTCACTCAGCAGGTCAGGCAGCATCTCTGGAGGAAAGGAGTAGGTTATGTTTCGGGTCGAGATGCTTCTTCAGACCCTTTCAACCCTTTCAACAGGGTCTGAAGAAAGGTTTCGACCCAGAAACTGAGATGAGGAAAAACTTTTTTAGTCAGAGAGTTATGAATCTGTGGAATTCTCTGCCTCAGAGGGCAGTGGAGGCCAATTCTCTGAATACATTCAAGAGAGAGTTAGATAGAGCTCTTAAGGATAGCGGAGTCAGGGGGTACGGGGAGAAGGCAGGAACGGGGTACTGATTGAGAATGATCAGCCATGATCACATTGAATGGCGGTGCTGGCTCGAAGGGCCGGATGGCCTCCTCCTGCACCTATTGTCTAAAAATAAAAAAATAAATTAAAAAAAAGAAACGTCACCCACTCCTTTTCTCCAGCTATGCTTCCTGACCCGCAGAGTGTCTCCAGATTTTGTGTCTAAAACAAACTTATTTTTGCCTCCTGACCTATACAATTCTCCTTGAGATCAAAGCAATCTTGGCTTTTGGCCTAGGTTCGAGCAGGACTCCGCCCATGTTCAGGGTCTTGGTGAGAATGCACTTTGAGCACTGTGTGCAGTTTTATTCTCCTTACCTGTAGAAAGGCTTCCTCGCTATTGAGGAAGCCCAGTGCAGGCTCACCAGACTGATTTCTGAGACAGCATGGTCTGGCGAAGGAAGAGAGATTTGGATGTCTGGGCTTACATTCACTGGAGCTTCGAAGGACAAAAAACGATCTCAACGAGACTGATAAAAGGTTAATGGGAGTGGAACGATTAGGTGCCGGGAGGATGTTACTAATGGTGGGGAAGTCCAGCTCTCGGAGTGAGAGCCTGTGGACATAGAGTAAGCCATTTGAGATGAGGAGTGGATCAGTGGAATCCTCTACTAAGGAAGGCAGTTGAGGGTAAATCATTCAATGTATTCAAGAGGAGTTGGATGTAGTTTAAAAGACTGAAGGGATATGAGGAGAAAGCAGGTGCAGAATTCTGCAGATGGATAAACAGCAATGAGCGGAGCCATCAGTGGAGGTTCGGTATTTCAGTGAGAACTCTCTTGAACCTCTGCAGGTGTACAGTAGAGAGCATACCGATTGGTTGCATCACGGCCTGGTTCGGCAACTTGAATACCCAGGAGCGAAGAAGACTGTAGAAAGTGGTGAACACTGCCCAATCCATCACAGGTTCTGACCCCCCCCCCCTCCCCCTCCATCAAAGGGATCTACAGGAGGCACAGCCTCAAAAAGGCAGACAGGATCATCAAAGACCCACACCACCCTGGCCACATTTCATCCCAGCCATCGGGAAGAAGGTACAGGAGTTTGAAAACTGTAACGTCCAGGTTTCAGGAACAGCTTTTTCCCTGCAGCCATCAGGCAATTAAACACTACAACATCTAAAAAAGTTCTGAGCTACATAGACTTGGGGACATTGGTTTTGTCTTTTTGCACTATTATTGTTTGTTTGTTTTTTATGTGTATGTCTCTACGTACAACGAGATCTGGGTGTCCTAGTGCATCAGTCACTGAAAGGAAGCATGCAGGTACAGCAGGCAGTGAAGAAAGCCAATGGAATGTTGGCCTTCATAACAAGAGGAGTTGAGTATAGGAGCAAAGAGGTCCTTCTGCAGTTGTACAGGGCCCTAGTGAGACCGTACCTGGAGTACTGTGTGCAGTTTTGGTCTCCAAATTTGAGGAAGGATATTCTTGCTGTTGAGGGCGTGCAGCGTAGGTTCACTAGGTTAATTCCCGGAATCGCGGGACTGTCGTATGTTGAAAGACTGGAGCGACTAGGCTTGTATACACTGGAAATTAGAAGAATGGGAGGGGATCTTATTCAAACATATAAGATTATTAAGGGGTTGGACACGTTAGAGGCAGGAGACATGTTCCCAATGTTGGGGGAGTCCAGAACCAGAGGCCACAGTTTAAGAATAAGGGGCAGGCCATTTAGAACGGAAATGAGGAAAAAAGTTTTCAGTCAGAGAGTTGTAAATCTGTGGAATTCTCTGCGTCAGAAGGCAGTGGAGGCCAATTCTCTGAATGCATTCAAGAGAGAGCTGGATAGAGCTCTTAAGGATAGCGGAGTCAGGGGGTATGGGGAGAAGGCAGGAACAGGGTACTGATTGAGAATGATCAGCCATGATCACATTGAATGGCGGTGCTGGCTCGAAGGGCCGAATGGCCTACTCCTGCACCTATTGTCTATTGTCTATTGTCTATTGTCTATAGAGTCAGTGTGTCCCAGCCCATTACTTTGCACATACGTATTAACTTCCTGTCTGAGATTTTTTTTTGAGAATTGTGTTTAGTTTAGTTTAGAGATACCGAGCGGAAACACCCCCCCTCGGCCCACCGAGTCCGCACCGACCAGCGATCCCCGCACTCTAACACTATCCTGCACTCAGGACAATTTTTACATGCATACCAAGCCAATTAACCTGCAAAGCTGCACGTCTTTTGCGTGTGGGGGGAAACGAAAGATCTCAGAGAAAACCCTTGCAGGTCACGGGGAGAGCATACAACTCCAAAACAGACATGTACCCATAGTCAGGATCGAACCCGGGTCTCTGGCGCTGTAAGGCAGCAACTCCACCACTGCGCCACCGTGTTTAAAAATGATGAAATGATGAGACGATATTTTAATCTGCGTGGCTCTACTGGAAAAAGCCAGCAAGTGTCCTGAGCTACTATCTATGTCATTGGAGACCCTTGGACTATTTTTGATCGGACTTTACTGGAGTTTATCTTGCACTAAACGCTATTCCCTTTATCCTGTATCTGTACACTGTGGATGGCTCGGTTGTAATCATGCATTGTCTTTCCGCTGACTGGCTAGCACGCAACAAAAGCTTTTCACTGTACCTCAGTGCATGTGACAATAAACTACACTAAACTATACAAATGGGAAAAAACAACATTTCGAAAGAGGCAAGGTTATTTCTCTTAGCATTTCCAGTTGAAGATGCTGGCTGTGTTTCCACATGCTCTACTCGAAAAAGCGAGCAAGTGTCTTGTACAGTTTGCAGTTCTTTCCACTGACGAAAAGAATTATCTTGAAATATTTCTCTGTTTTCCATTTAAAACATAATGAATGCGCAGTCAGGAAAAAAAAAAACCCTCAAAGCTGCAGCAATCCTACACAGCAAAGCTGAATAAACAAACTCTACTTAGACTGGTCATCAATCATGTCATGTGATTCACTGTATATTGTGTGAGGGAAGTTGTTTTATCTAAAGCCTGTGTCTGTAAAAATTCAAAACAATAAAGTTGTTGACTTGACGCAAGATTTGAACAAAGAATTTAGGGTTTTAATGCATTTTGCCTCTGGGGGGATTTTACAACAAAAAGGGACATTTTTACGAAAGGTAGAATTTACTGACAGGAATTCAACAGAAGCAATTCCTAAATACATCACAAACTATAAATATAAATATAATATTGGTTAAGCAATGTGACAGAGTAGTATCAATTGCTAAGCCTAACCCCTAACCCTAATGCAAATCTTAACCATCACTTTAGAGTCATAGAATCATAGAGTCATACAGCCTGAATCATCATCTGGCCATGTTCTCAAGATTTGCTGCCTCCCGTCGAGTTACTCCAGCACTTTGTGTCCTTTTCTGGAGTAGCCAGCACCTGCAGTTCTTTTGTTTATAAGTTATTTTGTTTATTAACTTATTCAGTGATACTTTATTAATTGGGAATTTCTTATAGTGGACAATCGGCAATAATGGACACCATCCCCCTCCCCTCTGGTTCTGTTATAACAAGGATCTACTGTTCTTGTTTCAAACCAATTCCTATGACAAGATGGATAGACACAAGATGCTGGAATAACTCAGCGGGCCAGGCAGCATCTCTGGAGGAAAAGGATGGGTGACATTTTGGGACCGATCCAAAGGGTCCCAAACCAAAACGTCATCCGTCCTCTTTCTGCAGAGATGTTACCTGACCTGTTGAGTTACTCCAGCACATTGCGTCTGTCTTTGATATAAACCAGCACCGGCAGTTCTTTTCTTTCTACCCTCAGCCAACAAGATGCGAAATAGAAATGTGAGACACTGTGGATGGTGGAGATTTGTGAGAAAGTCTGAGAATGCTTCGAATATTCAACAGGTCAAGCATCTTCAGTGGAGGAATTGAGCAAGTGACACACTTTTTTCTACGAAATCCTGCCAATGCATGGTGTGAGAATGTCTGTGACTTCTATGTGAATTCACAGGTCCTAAACATTCTGACAGTTCTTGCTTGGGCTCTATCCATGTAACAAACCTCAAGTGTGGCAGGGTGGCGCAACGGTAGAGTTTCTGCCTCGCGGCACCAGAGACCCAGGTTCGATCCCAACTACGGGTGCTGTCTATACGGAGTTTGTACATTCTCCCTATGATTGCATGGGTTTTCTCTAAGATCTTCCGTTTCCTCCCACAGTCCAAAGACATACAAGTTTGTAGGTTAATTGGCTTGGTATAAATGTAAAATTGTCCCGAGTGTGTGTAGGATAGTGTTAATGTGCGGGGATCGCCGGTCGGCGTGGACCTGGTAGGTCAAAGGGCCTGTTTCCGTGCTGTAACTAAACTAAACTAAACCTATTTATGCCCACTCTAAGGACTTCACATCTTTCACAAAAGTGGCGCTTTGATTGAACAGCTGAAGATGGGTGGGCCAAGGAAACTCTCTCCTAAGAAACATCTGCAGCAATGTGTTGGGACTGCTACAATTGACTTCCAACAAATACAGTCACCACCATCCTTTGTGTGAGGTATAATCTCCATCAGAGGGAAGCTTGATTACACCCCTGATAACATCTTCCATCATGGTGGGCATAATGAATGAGGTGAAAATTGATAAGAAACAGACACCAGAAAAAGGCCAGCCATGCTCAAGGTAAATACATATTTGTAACCAGATGGGACATATCCTGGTTACTAAGGGAAGTCATAGAGTCATAGAGTCATAGAGTGATACAGTGTGGAAACAAGCCCTTCGGTCCAACTTGCCCACACCGGCCAACATGTACAAGCTACATTAGTCCCACCTGCCTGTGCTTGGTCCATATCCCTCCAAACTTGTCCTATCCATGTACCTGTCTAACTCTTTCTTAAATGTTGGGATGGCCCCATCCTCAACTACCTCCTCTGGCAGCTCGTTCCATACACCCACCTCCCTTTGTATGAAAAAGTTACCCCTCAGATTCCTATTAAATCTTTTTCTCGTCATCTTGAACCTATGTCCTCTGGTTCTCAATTCCCCTACTCTGGGTAAGAGATTCTGTGCATCTACCCGATCATATTCCTCTCATGATTTTATACACCTCAATAAGATCACCCCTCATCCTCCTGCACTCCTAGGAATAGAGACCAAGCTGACTCATCCTCTCCTGATAGCTCAGAACTCTGACCCCCTAGTCCTGGCAGCATCCTCGTAAGTCTTTTCTGAACCCTTTCAAGCTTGACAATGTATTTTCTATAACATGGTGCCTAGAACTGAACACAACACGGAAGTGCTAGTGGAGATCACAGAGGAGCTGATGTAACTCCTCCACAGATACAGCAGAGAATTGGAAAATGGCATATCGGGCTATAACGTTATTGCCCAACAATGGCAAGCCTGCCAAATTAACCCACAGGATTTTAGAAACAATTATCAAAAATATATTTAGGAAGGAACTGCAGATGCTGGTTTACACCGAAGATAGACACAAAGAGCTGGAGTAACTCAGCGGGACAGGCAGCATCTCTGGAGAAAAGGAATGGGTGACATTTCGGGTCGAGACCCTTCTTCAGACCGAGAGTCAGGGGAGAGAGAACCGAGAGATATGAAAAGGTACATAGAAGAAATGAACGAAAGGTACGCAAAAAGACAGATCAAAGCTAAAAATATGTTGGCAAGTCAAGACATTTGGATTAATAAAGGAGAACCAATATGATGTATCGATAACAAATGAGTGATTTAGCTGCACCACTGGGGGCAGCACAATTGAGGACTTTGTGGCCAGGTTTGTGGATGGCATGAAGATAGGTGGAAGAGAGAGGAAGCAGGGAGTCTGGAGAAGGACTTGGACAGGTTGGGAGAGTGGGCAAAGAAGTGGCAGATGGAATGCAGCACAGCGAAATGTGTGGTCATCCACTTTGGTAGGAGGAATAAAAACATCGACTATTTTCTAAATGGGAAGAGGATTCGGAAATTGGAGGTGCAAAGAGACTTGGTGCAGCATTCCCGAAAGGTTAATGTGCAAGATGAATGGGTTGGAAGGAGGGCAAGTGGAATGTTAGCATTCATTTCGAGAGGACTAGAATACAAAAGCAGGGATGTAATGCTGAGGGTTTATAAGGCACTGATCAGACATTTGGAGTATTGTGAGGAGTTTTGGGCCCCATATCTGAGGAGGGATGTGCTGGCTTTGAATGGAATCCAGAGGAGGTTCACAAGAACGATCCTGGGGATAATTGGTTTAACATAGGATGAGCGGTTGATGGCTCTGGGCCTGTACTCATTGGAGTTTAGAAGAAGAGTGGGGTTCTCATTGAAACTTGTCAAATAGTGAAAGGCCTGGATAGGGCAGATGTGGAGAGGATGTTTCCACTTGTAGGAGAGTCCAGGATCAGAAGGCACGGACATATCTTTACAAAGGAGATGAGGAGGAATTTCTTTAGCCAGAGGGCGGTGAATCTGTGGAATCCATTGCCACAGATGGCTGTGGAGGCCTGTAGATCATGTGCATGCAGAGGAGATTAGCTTAAACTGACATCATGTTCTGCATGGACATTGTTGGCTGAAGGGTCTGTCCCTGTGTTGTACTGTTCCATATTCCATGTTCCATCGTTAGCTTTAAATGCAAGTACAAGGAAAACGTCTGAGGTCTTTCTGCACCTTGCTGCCTACACCTATGGTGATCTATCAAATTATTTAGTCCTCTTAATCTGGCAAGCAGATATGAGTTAAGGCATCAGGCCAAATCCATCTCAACTCATCAGCACATTCTCCCAACACTCTCACGTATATACAAAACGGCATGTCAGAAACCAAAATTCATGTCATCCATTTTATTTCTTCAAAATCCTTAGGTTATCAACTCCATACAAGACTGCAAGACATTGCAGATAACTGTGCACAACCACCCTTCCATTAACTCCACCTACACCTCACGCTGCCTCGGCAAGGCCACCAGCATAATCAAGGACGGGTGTCACCCCAGTCACTCCCTCTTCTCCCCAATCCCGTCAGCCAAGAGGTACATTAGTGTGGAAAGGCACACCTCCAGATTCATTTCACAAAATGCTGGAGTAAGTCAGCAGGTCAGGCAGCATCTCAGGAGAGAAGGAATGGGTGACGTATGGGGTCACCCATTCCTTCTCTCCTGAGATGCTGCCTGACCTGCTGAGTTACCCCAGCGTTTTGTGAAATAAATACCTACGATTTGTACCAGCATCTGCAGTTATTTTCTTACACCTCCAGATTCATGGACAGTTTCTTCCCAGCTACTATCAAGCAACTGAACCATCCCATTACCAACTAGCGGACTGTCCTGAGCTACTATCTATGTCATTGGAGACCCTTGGATTATGTTTGATCGGACTTTACTGGACTTTATCTTGCACTAAACGCTATTCCCGTTATCCTGTATCTGTACACTGTGGATGGCTCGATTGTAATCATGTATTGTCTTTCCGCTGACTGGTTATCACGCAACAAAAGCTTTTCACTGTACCTCAGTGCATGTGACAATAAACTATACTAAACTATACAAATGGGAAAAAACAACATTTCGAAAGAGGCAAGGTTATTTCTCTTAGCATTTCCAGTTGAAGATGCTGGCTGTGTTTCCACATGTTCGGGGAGTGCAGCCTTGATGAGGTTCTGCGGCCTTAAAACCCATTTGCAAACAGATACAAATTTGATGAAACTCCATTAAGCAGAAATATGGAAGGCACGAACTTCTGTTCGAAGTGGTAGCAATCCATCACTTTATTTTTTTTCAATGCAATGGGTGGTCTGCTAAAAACCTGCCATCAAAACTGTGCCAGAACCCATTTGAACAGTTAACTCAACAGATGCATGGCAATAACACCATGAAACTAATTTTCCCCTTCTTTTAGCCTGCCAAATAATCTGGATGCTGTTTTTCTCCATTTTACTCTGATATTATCATGGTTCATTTAAGAATGCAGGAGGTCCTGTTTTAAGAAATTTGTCCAGATAATAATAAAACGATGAAAAAATGATCTCATGCCAAAAAATTATTATGCATCCTGAAGACCCAGGTGTGTATCCATCACTTTTAATGTTAAACTTTGCAGATGCGGTTCTTGTGGGAAGGAAATATACGTTTAATCTTACGGCATTGTAAAAGGATTTACCGCTAAGCTTTGAAAAGTCTTAAGAAGACCTTCACTACTACTCAGGAATGGTATTGACATATTGAAAGGCTGACAAGAAGTGTTGAGGTAGGTTCTCACCTGTTTTTCAGCACGAGCTACGTTAGTCAGAGAAAAAGTGTTGAATTATCATATAAACTTAAAAATACAGAACCCATTGGTGAAATTCTGAAGCATTTTACACGCAAAAGTCTTTCAATATTGTAAAAGTTGGAAAGTTGATGCCAATTGGGTCAAATTGCAGTGCCTGTTCCATCTGGTGCAAATAAAATTATTTTTTAAAATTAGTTTGTTAACTCTGACCTGTCCTTGCATTTTGTGCTCTCTTAAATGCAATCGTGCATGATCATCATCATACAGCTCTTTACTCAAGAAGCGGAGATTCATGCAGCGTAGAAAAGGCACTTCAGCCCAAGTTGTGCATGGCGACCTAGATGTCCCATCTACGCTGGTCCCATTTCCCTGCATTTGGCCCATAACTCTCTAAACCTTTCCTATTCATGTACCTGTCCAAGTGTCTTTTGAATATTGTTATTGTACATTCCTCAACTACCTCCTCTGGCAGCTCGTCCCATATCATATACTCACCACACTCTGTATGAAAAGGTGCCCTGTATGAAAAGTGCCTCCAAGGTTCCTGTTAAATCTTTCCCCTCTCACTTTAAACCTATGCCCTCTGGTTCTTGATTTCCCTACCCTAGGTAAAAGGCACGGTGCATTCATCCTATTCAGACCCCTCAAGATTTTATACACCTCGACATGATCACCCCTCAGCCTCCTGTGCTGCAAGGAATAAAAGTCCTAGCCTGCCCAATCTCTCCCTATTGCTCAGGCCCTCGAGTCCTGGCAAATTGAAGAAAATGCCAGTCCCCAAAAGTGCACTGCTTTATTCCATGTTCACTTTTAAATAGATATTATCAAATGGTTTGGCAACAGATTTAACAAAACAAAATGGATCCATTTAAAATGGTGCTGGATAGAGATAATTCATTTGCTGCTGTATTTTAGTCCAGAGCAAGTTAGAAGTTCTTTGCTCTTGGCAAAGGCATGTCAAGGTTGAAGGTTCAACTCAGAGTTCATACTACTGACAAATCATAATGCAAGTT
This sequence comes from Rhinoraja longicauda, assembly GCF_053455715.1. Lineage (NCBI taxonomy): Eukaryota > Metazoa > Chordata > Chondrichthyes > Rajiformes > Arhynchobatidae > Rhinoraja > Rhinoraja longicauda. Next base: position 35,972,754 of record NC_135969.1, read on the forward strand.
CCAAGAAAGGGCGGCACAGTGGTAGAGCTGCTGTCTCATCGTGCCAGAGACACTGGTTTGATCCTGATCTGCGGAAGTGTTTGTGTGGAGTTTGCTCGTTCTCCTTGTCTGTGCTCTGCTTTCCTTTCTCATGCCAAAGACGAGCAGGTGTGTAGGTTAATGGGCCCTCTGTAAATTGCCCTTGGTGTGTAAGGAGTAGAGGAGATGTTGGGAAAACATAGAACATGCATAGAATGGCAGTGCTGGCTCGAAGGGCCGAATGGCCTCCTCCTGCACCTATTTTCTATGTTTCTCTGTTTCTATGTTTCTAAGCATGAACAGGTGATTAATGGTTAGAAACAGAAACATAGAAAATAGGTGCAGGAGCAGGCCATTCGGCCCTATGAGCCAACAGCACCATTCAATGTGATCATGGCTGATCATCCAAACTCAGTACCCCGTTCCTGCTTTCTCCCCATATACCTTGATTCCGTTAGCCCTAAGAGCTATATGGAACTCTCTCTTGAAAACATCTAGTTAGCGTGGACTCAGTGGGCTGAAAGTCCTGTTTCCATGCTGTATCTCGAAACCGAAAGAAAAAGGATTGAATATTAACATGGCAGCATGCAGGGAGCAGTAATTGGGGTGAGTGTGGCTTGGTGGGGAAAGTTGAGGATGGAGTGGTGCACTGGAAGTTTTAGTGAAGCATTTATCAGGTTGTATTATAGATGAGCTGTGAGCTGATACGTTATTTCCAGGTGTCTGGGCAATTTGATGAGGGAAGTTTATCAATTGATAATTACTTCATTGTTCTGTTGTCGGTACCAATGACAATTAAACACTCTCGACCGGACTGTTGTATTTGCCATGTGAACCGACAGTGCAAACAAGGTCGGCACGGCGGCGCAGCGGTAGAGTTGCTGCCTTACGGCGCCAGAGACCCGGGTTCAATCCTGACTACAGGTGCTGTCTGTACGGATTTTGTACACTCTCCCTGTGACCGCGTGGGTTTCCTCCGGGTGCTCCGGTTTCCTCCCACATTCCAAAGGCATGCAGGTTTGTAGTTTAATTGGCTTTGGTAAATTGTCCCTGGTGTGCAGGATAGAACTAGTGTATGGGTGATTGCTGGTTAGCGTGGTCTAGATGGGCCGAAGGGCTTATTTCCACACAGGGCCAAGGGCCCGTATCTCTACATGAAATGAAACTAAACTAAACTAAACTAAACTAAACTAAACTAAACTAAACTAAACTAAACTAAACTAAACTAAACTAAACTAAACTAAACTAAACTAAACTATAAACTAAACTAAACTAATCTAAACTAAACTAAATTTAAACAAAAAAAAAGTCTGGATCTAGAGTTAATGTGGATTTACCATCCAGATATTTCACAAATGAGCGGATGGAGTCCAAATGAACTTCACAACATCGAGTAAAGACACAACGTGCTGGAGTTACTCAACGGGTCAGACAGCATCTCTGGACAACGTGGATAGGTGATGTTTCGGGTTGGGATCCTAGTTCAGACTTCAACTTCACAGTATCAAGGTTATCCTCGGCAAACTCCACCACTCTGTTAATGACTTCAGCAACTCCCTGCTCCTCCTCCATCCACAGACGTTCAGCCCTCTACGCTGTAGAATATGGAGCAGAGCACTGCTCTCCACGTGCACTGATAGACTCCTCTAGATCTGTCGAGATGCCTGAAGCACATCCTTGGCTTGCTGGAGGCTCATTCACTCATTCATTCATTCATTCATTCACACATCTGGTTGTCAGATGGCTTCGGCTTTTCCGCTCCTGGCGCTTATTGTTTGGGATCTTCATAGGTTTTATCAACCACATTTAAAGGGGAATCCCTTCTGTCTAAGCTACCAGTTGCTATATCTGCTTGAAGATATCAAGAGATCAGCAAGGGTGGACCACCCAACAGGAAGGCACCATGGCAGCCGCCTGGAATCTTCCACAAAACAATAAATGTATTTTGTGTAGTAACAGGGAACTGCAGATGCTGGTTTACACAAAAGGTCACTAAGTGCTAGAGTAACTCAGTAGTGTAAGAAAATAACTGCAGATGCTAGTGCAAATCGAAGGTATTTATTCACAAAATGCTGGAGTAACTCAGCAGGTCAGGCAGCATCTCAGGAGAGAAGGAATGGGCGACGTTTCGGGTCGAGACCCTCCTTCTGAAGAAGGGTCTTGACCCGAAACGTCGCCCATTCCTTCTCTCTTGAGATGCTGCCTGACCTGCTGAGTTACTCCAGCATTTTGTGAATAAATACCTTAGAGTAACTCAGTAGGACAGGCAGCATCTCTGGAAAATATGGATGGGTGAGTTTTCAGGTTGGGACTCTTCTTCAGTCTGATTTGTAGTTGACTATTTTGTGGTTGCACATCATAGAATCATATCTTGTGGAAACAGGCCCTTCGGCCCAACCTGCCCATGCCAACCAACACGTCCCATCTACACTAGTCCCACCTGTCTGTGTTTGGCCCACATCCATCTAAACCTGTCTTATCCATGTACTTGTCCAAATGTTTCCTAAACGTTACAATAGTACCTGCATCAGTTTAGTTTAGTTTGGTTTAGAGATGCAGCGTCCTTCAGCACACGGAGTCCTCGACGAGCAGCGATCCTCGCATATTAACACTATCCTCCACACAGTAGGGACAATTTACATTCATACAAAGCCAATTTACCTATAAACCCGCACACCTTTAGAATGTGGGAGGAAACCGAAGATCTCGGAGAAAACCCACACTGTCACGGGGAGAACGTACAAACTCCGTACAGACATCACCCATAGTAGGAATCGAACTCGGGTCTCTGCTGCTGAAAGCGCAGTAAGGCAGCAACCCTACTGCTGCGCCACCGTGCCGCAAGTTAAATGTTGGTGGAGTGGATAGTGAATGCACAAGAAGTTGACAGCACTTCTGTGTGTTAGAAAAGAATGTACAGTATATGTTTTCCAAAGTATCATCGTTATAATCAAGGGAAAAACTGATATATAAACCATCGAGAAGCAACCATGAATGATTGCCCAGTCTTAATTACATTTCAAACAGGAGGGATTTGTCCGTCTCGCACTAGGGTGGCACGAATGCACAGCGGTAGAGTTGCTGCCTTACAGCGCCAGAGACCCAGGTTCGAGCCTGACTACGGGTTATGTCTGTACGGTGTTTGTACGTTCTCCCCGTGATCACGTGGGATTTATCCGGGAGCTCTGGCTTCCACTCTCCAAAGACGTACAAGGTTTGTAGATTAATTGGCTTTGGTAAAATTGTAAAATTGTCTTTATGTGTAGGATAGTGATAATGTATGTGGTGATCGCAGGTCAGTATGGACTCGGTGGGCTGAAGGCCCCGTTTCCACACTGTATCTCTAAAGTCTAAAGCAAAGTCTAAAGTCACTAGTGACTAAAGTCAGCAAGCAGACTTAAACAGCCAAACATATTGAAGAATTTTCACTGACAGCGAGTTTTGATGCAAAGAGCTCACCTTACAACTTATTTTTGATACATTTCATGAGCCCAAAATAAAGATTGGAACATATACATGAAGCTTAGATAATGGGTGATTAAAGAAAAAAACTTCTTCACTGGGTATGTCTTCCCTGATATTGCCAACATTTATTGCTTTTCCCTAACAGTCTGCATTGGAAAAGCAATTAAAAATCTACCGCATTTGTTGATACTAACCAGACCAGGTTTTCTTTAGATTTCCATCCTTGAAGGACATTAATGAAACAAATGTGTTTTTACAATACTCCAGCGGTTTCATGGTTACTTTCGATGAGACAAACTTTCTCTTTTAAATTCCATATATAATTGATCACTTGAATTTAACTTCCTTAGCTGCCACGTTAGGATTTGAACTCACATTATTTGGGATCTTCAGCAGCAAATCCACTAATGTAATCAAGATGTCATTGCACCCAGCAATATCATAAACACATTTACAAAAAAAAATCTCTTTTATGGTTTTGTACATGTTTGGAATTTTGAACTGTTTGGGAAAATGAAAGCCCACATATATAAAATTTGAATTTTAGAAGTGGTTATTATGTAACAATTAAATTTAGTTTAGAGATACAGCGTGGAAACAGGCCCTTTGGCCCACCGAGTCCGCGACGACCAGCGATCATCCCGTACACTAGCACTATCCTACACACTAGGGACAATTTACAATTTTTACCAAAGCCAATTAATCAACAAACCTGTACGTCTTTGGAGTGTGGAAGAAAACCGGAGCACCCGGAGAAAACCGACGTGGTCACGGGGAGAACGTACTAACTCCGTACAGACAGTATCCGTAGTCGGGATCGAACCGGGTCTCTGGGTTGTAAGGCAGCGGCTATACCGCTGCGCCATCGTGCTGCCCCGTTGCGTGCTGTAGCGTATCTCTAGAACATGAATGACACCTTCGGGAACAAAGCACAGTTTTCAGATCTTTTTAAAAGCAAGAATAGTTTATAACTGCATGATTTTGTTTTCAGTTCACAGAGTTCTGTGTAATGTACCTGGTAAGGATTGAAAGACAATGTATCTTATGAAGGGGTCAGAGATCACTGACAGCAAACTCTGGATTTCTACCTTTGAATGCACTGATGTTGCTACCCGGTTTCGTTGAATGGGAACTGATAGCCCCACTATTCAGCTCCACCCAAATTGTAGGCCCATTTGTTCAACTTGGCGGCTTGTTGTTATCCTCGAAGGTAGACACAAAATGCTGGAGCAACTCAGCAGGTCAGGCAGCATCTCTGGAGAAAACGGAATAGGTGACGTTTCAGGTCAAGCCCATTCATCAGACTGTGGAGTTTTTTCGTATGATACTGATAAACTGGGTTGACTATTCTACCATTTGGAGAAGAAGACTTTTGGGGGGGATTCTGATTTCGTTTCTCAGCCTTTGACTTTGTTCCCCATGTACTGTTAAACACTCCATACATAATCTTAGTTATTAAAAATAAATCGGATCACATTGCTTCCTCTCTCAATAGACAATAGACAATAGGTGCAGGAGGAGGCCATTCAGCCCTTTGAGCCAGCACCGCCATTCAATGTGATCATGGCTGATCATTCTCAATCAGTACCCCGTTCCTGCTTTCTCCCCATACCCCCTGACTCCGCTATCCTTAAGAGTTCTATCTAGCTCTCTCTTGAATGCATTCAGAGAATTGGCCTCCACTGCCTTCTGAGGCAGAGAATTCCACAGATTCACAACTCTCTGACTGAAAAGGTTTTTCCTTTTCTCAGTTCTAAATGGCCTACCCCTTATTGTTAAACTGTGGCCCCTTGTTCTGGACTCCCCCAACATTGGGAACATGTTTCCTGCCTCTAACGTGTCCAACCCCTTAATAATCTTATACGTTTCGATAAGATCTCCTCTCATCCTTCTAAATTCCAATGTATACAAGCCTAGTCGCTCCAGTCTTTCAACATATGACAGTCCCGCCATTCCGGGAATTATCCTAGTAAACCTACGCTGCACGCCCTCAATAGCAATCTTTTCTCTCTGTAGTGAAATACATTCACCTATTTATGCTTGGAGGCAGTTTTGGCCAATTGAGTCCGTGACGACCAGCGATCACCCCATACACTAGCACTATCCTGCACACTAGGGACAATTCACAATTTTCTCCGTTTTACCGTCCACTTATCCACATTCTCCAGAAGTGCTGTCTGATCCACTGAGTCACTGAGTTACGCCAAGTTACATCTTAGGCGCAAAACTCATTTATTATTTATTAGTTTTTATTGGTTTTTATTGATATTGGTACTTATTGTGTTGGTTCCTATGTTTGTGCAATTTGAAAGATTTGCACTAAAATTTTTGAAAGATTTGCACTGTTGCACTGTTTCAGATCTAACACTTCTAATTTCGTTGTACTGTTCGTACAATGAAAATAAAGGTAGATTATTATTATTATTATTACTGAGTATTTTGTGCCTCTCTTTCCAATACGTCTTTCTGTATTCTCAACAGATTCTTCTTCTTCTGAATAGGTAGGACTTTTGACTGTGTGCATTTTCTGTTCTGCCTATCTGCTCAATAACCCAACTATCCCTCTCAAAACTGGGATACAGTTCCAGTATCGTCTCTTTTCACCCCATCTGCCTTCAAATTCAATGGAATCAATTTTATATTAAAAAATATAGTACAAAAATACTATCTAAAGGTGCTAACAAAATGCGGCACGGTGGCACAGCGGTAGAGTTGCTGCCTTACAATGCCAGAGACCTAGGTTTGATCCTGACTACGGGTGCTGTCTGTATGGAGTTTGTACATTCTCTCTGTGACCGGGGTGGGTTTTCTTTGGGAAGATCTGGTTTCCTCCCACACAGGTTTGTAGGCTAATTGGCTTGGTATAAATGTAAATTGTTGGACAGTGTGCAGGATAGTCTTAGTGTGTTGGGATCGCTGGTCGGCATGCGCTCGTTGGGCCGAAGAGCCTGTTTCTGCGCTGTATCTCTAAAGTAAACTAAATTAAACAAATAGTCCTTTGTAAAGATGGAGAAGATGGAACTTTTTGTGAATCGATAAGAGTATTTGTGGGCTACACAGTGGCACAGCTGGTAGAGTTGCAGCTTCACAGAGGCAAAGACCCAGTTTCAATCCTGACCTCAGTGTGGAGTTTGCACGTTCTCCCTGTGACTGTGTGGGTTTCCTCTGGGTGCTCTGGTTTCCTCCCGTATACGGGTTTCTAGGTTAATTGGCCTCTGTAAATTGCCCCCACATGTATCGGGAGTGGATATGAAAATGGGATAACATAGAACTATTGTGAATGGGTGATCGATGGTCGATGTGGACTTGGTGGGCCGCTGGGCCTGTTTCCACACTCTATCTCCAAAACTAAAATGAAATATTTCACCATCCATTAACTCTGATCGCAGGAGCTTTCCATAATTGCTGGCCACTGCTCCCCTTTCCCCAACAAGATTCCTCCCCTCCACCGTCCTTCACACCCATTCCCCGTGATCATCGCCACTCTTCCTCCTTCATTACCGCAAGCTGTAATGGAGGGGCCTCCTTAAATGTGCTCTCCCAATCCCACAAATCACTAAGCAAATGCCAAAGTTGTGTGCCTTGCTAGAAACTGGCATCTATGAAGTGCGCACGTCAGATTTCAAAAGCGTTAAATGATAGTGATTAATTAAAGCAAGGATGACCCAGTTCCGTGATTTATTTTTGATTTTTTTTTGCCATTAGTGCATTTGCATTGTGCATTTGACTTTAGACTTTAGACTTTAGAGATACAGCGTGGAAACAGGCACTTCAGCCCCCCCCTGTCCGCACCGACCAACACTATCCTACACACTAGGGACAATTTACAACAGAAGCCAATTAACCTCCAAACCTGTATGTTTTTGGAATGTGGGAGGAAACTGGAGCACCCGGAGAAAGCCCATGCGGTCTCAGGGAGAACGTACAAACTCCATACAGACAGCAGCCATAGTCAGGATCGAACCTGGGTCTCTGGCGCTGTAAGGCAGTAACTCTACCGGTGTGCCACCGTGCCATCCCAGCACAGTGGCACACCTAAATTCGGCACACCTAAAATGCTTACCATCCATCTCTGTGCTAAATTTTTTATCATTTCCTTATTTTCTGAAAGGTTATTGACTAGAAAGTTAATTCTCCTTGTCTCTTTGCAGATGTTGTTGAACTTAGATTCAGCTTTTGGAGATACAGCTTGGAAACAGGCCCTTCAGCCCACCAAGTCCACATAGACCATCGAATTCTTGTACACTCGTTCCATGTTCTCCCACTTTCACATCCTACACATGAGGGGCAATTCACAGAAGCCAATTAACCTCCAAACCTGCACGCCTTTGGAATGTGGGAGGTAACCGGAGCACCCGGAGAAAACCCACGTGGTCACAGGGAGAACGTACAAACTCCGTACAGACAGCACCCGTAGTCAGGATCGAACCTGGGTCTCTGTACATTAGCGCTATCCGACACACTGGGGACAATTTACAATTCACTGAAGCCAAATAACCTACAAACCTGTACGTTGTGGGAGGAAACCGGAGCACCCAGAGAAAACCCACACAGTCACAGGGAAAACATGCAAACTCCTTACAGACAGTACCCGTGGTCAAGATCAAACCCATGACTCTGGCGCTGTAAGGCCACTGACTTGATGAGTATTCCTGGCACTTCTTGATTCTGTTCAAGAAAACATGAGCATTGGGAGGGACACAGTTCAAATACTCATCTAAATTAGTGTGCAAGGGAAAATATGTCTTTGTGTGCATGATTTCCTGACGGTTTCAAAGGAAACGAGCTGTGATTCACAAGAAGTAAAACTGCACTCAATCTTTCACAGTAAGCAGCACCAGCCCAGCATTCTGAAACATTCTGAAGCAGACTGGAAAGACACAAAAACAAAATTAAATCCCTGTTTTAAATTTGTAGTTCATTGCTCATTTAATGCTTTATGAGGTAACTAAATTCAGCAATCCTTGTGCAAGGTCTGCTCCAATCCAACCACATTCATACCATCAGCAGTTTGAAGATGTTTCTGTATTTGAACACAATTGCTGTTATATTTATGATCCACAATAAAACTTTTTTTACTTTTTTAATAGTTCATAATTACACCATTAGCACCATTCTGACAATGTTGGAGGTACTTAGCTTGTTGCCTAGCAACTTAAGTTGCCTATAAAGTTTTAGTTTAGTTTAGAGATGCAGCGCGGAAACAGGCCCATCGGCCCACCAAGTCCGAGCCGACCAGCAATCCCCGCACACTAACCGTATCCTACACCCACTAGGGAAAATGTCACAATTTTACCGAAGCCAATTAACTGACAGTTCCGCGCGTCTTTGGAGCGTGGGAGGAAACCGGAGCACCCGGAGAAAACCCACGCGGTCACGAGGAGAATATACAAACTCCCTATAGACAGCACCTGTAGTCAGGATCGAACCCAGGTCTCTGGCGCTGTGAGGCGGCAACTCTACCGCTGCGCCACTGTGCCGATTCCAAAGACTCCCAAAGAGAACAGAGAACTATCTTTGCCTATTGATGCCAAAATCCATTTAGCTTAAGGCCACTATCATTTCCCAGTGAGACCGGTACTCCAATAGAAGTTAGATTGAAAAAAAGAATTAGTGAATTTAAAAGGTGTCAAGAATGTATATCATGGAAAAGGCCTTCACTTTGCTTATGTTATATCTGGAAACATCAGTTTTAGAGTTTTACTGCAGGGAAACAGGCTCTTTGGCCCACCCACCCGTGCTGACCAAGATGGCCGATCTAACCTAGTCCTATTTGACCCATCTATATACTAAATCTCTTGTTTGTTTGTTTGTTTGTTTGTTTGTTCCTGATCTACAGCCAAAACGGTACATGATAGCGCGACAATTTTAGGCCCACCTTACTCACCGTCGTGTCTTTGGTGCTAACGGAAAAAGTTTCATTGAAATCGGTGATATATTTTTTAAGTTATTCACATTTTAAAGTTTAAACCTATCTCCTAGGGAGGGAGGGGGGGAGGGGGCTGGAGGGAGGGGGGAGGGAGGGAGGGGGTAGGAGTGAGGATAAAGAGGGTTGAGGGGGGTGGAGTGGGGGGGAGGGGAAGGGGGGAGGCGGAGGAGAGGGGAAGGAGAGGGGGAGGGGGTGGGACGGGGGAGGGGGAGGAGAGTGTGCTGCACCAATGCAAGAGAGGTTTGGGCCTAATGGGCCCAACTTGGTCTAGTATCCCTCTAAATCTTTCCTATCCATGTACTTGTCCTTCAAATGATGTTATAGTACCTGCCTCAACTGCCTCTTATGGCAGCTCACCAAATATGGACAGTTTTATCAATTATTTGTGTTTACAATATTATCATTTTCAAATCTAATCATTTTATTGTGCTGGTGTGATAAATTTCAAGGCAGAACTTAATGCGAACACAAAATGACCGGTTTCACTTTCATGCCTTGCTTTGATGAGTTACTAAGGGTTGATGAGCTACGTGAAGTTTCACTGTGGCACAGCGTTAGAGTTGCTGCCTTACTGCGCCAGAGACCCGGGATTGATCCTGACTATGGGTGCTGTCTGTACGGAGTTTGTACGTTCTCCCAGTGGCCTGCGTGGGTTTTCCCTGGGTGCTCCAGTTTCCTCCCACACTCCAAAGACGTACAGGTTTGTAGGTTAATTAGCTTTGGTAAAGATTGTAAATGGTCCCTAGTGCGTAGATTAATGCTGTTGTGCGGGGATCGCTGGTCAGTGCGGACTCGGTGGGTTGAAAGGCCTGTTTCCGCGCAGTGCTTCTAAACTAAACTAAACTAAACTAAGTTGCTAATTGGCTTCCTAATGATCTTCAGTTGACCCAGCGTAGTCCCAGGGATTGCGTCATTGTCTGCAGGCTCCCTGTACAAAGACAGATACCGTTTCAACAAAGTTTTGAGTGATGGCTAAATGTTGTCATCATCCACACTGTACACTTTTTGTCATGAGCTGTGGAAAGGAAACGAAGCATTCATTTAAAAGCCCAGAGTTAAGCTTCACGGTGGCACAAACAACCAACTGACTGGAGTACATCACATTTACATTTATAATATCAGCCACTGTAAACTGCACACACTCCGCATCAACTGAAATCTTCTAAACAACAAATAATGGGGCTATATTTATTTTAACATTCTGACAGTCTTTAAAGTTGCGTAAATCAAAGCATTTATCTTTGAGGTGGGATCCTGACAGACAGTGATTTACTTACTTATTCTCCAAGGAGTGCAGTAGCACTAAAGGTAAAATAATGAAAATAATCCAGCCATCCAGCAATTATTTTATTTTTTTCTGTATTTTAACTGCACTGGCACATGTGCTGGTTCAATGGAATATCCAATGGACATTTATAGGAAATAAATTAAAGAATTGAATGTAAAACATATGGGTTCCATGGGTTTATTTGTAAAACTCGGCATCAAAGCTTTTCCAGATTTCACCATATTAGCTATGTTTTTCCAGTCCAATGGAATCATGAAGGTAACCACAGACTTCCTTGATAGAAAACACATGAACAACTGGCCAGAATGTAATGTGAACGAGCACAGAGAGGTTTGGCCAACTACGTGCATTACTTCAGCTAAAATGAGTACAAGAAAAAAAAAATTGAATGTTACTTCAACCAACAACACTTAACTTCAAAAGTAATGTCAACTGCTATTCTCCAGCTTTTGAAATAAGGCAGCTTTCTCTTTTTTAATAATAGATAGCTGGGAACACATGTGGAAAAAAAAAAGCTCCCTCTTTCACAAATGTCCAGTAGTAAAATGATTTATAGATATTAAAAATTTCCTGATAGTTTTATGCACTTTGAAAAAGGAATCTGAATAAAAGCTACATTCACAGTCCAATAAAAACTGTCTGCTTGTAAAATCCCACTGAACACCAAGGAATCCATAAAAATATAAAGAGATTAGCTCGTGGCACACGAAGAAACCGCAAGACTCAAGAATGTCCCTTGAGACCGTATGGTTCAGACAACACTGGCATATTTCATTCTAACCCACAGATTGGAAAGGGTGGATTTCATTTTAGATTATATTATTTCTGATCAGCTGGTGCCCAGGAGTGTGAATTTGCTTTTGGCTTACCACTTTAGAGCCAGTAGCAACTTGTCCTTTAGATAAGCTGCCAAGGAAAATGATTTTTTTTGGGACCGTACCAAGTGTTCTTAAGTTTGACCAAATCATTTCTAAAGTCTCAACTAGGGTTTTGGATTTTAAAACAAGGTTGACCTTGAAAATTAATGTTCCTGATTTACCAAACATTCTTTTTTTTTCGTAAGGAAGTGCTGGAGCAGCTGAGCGGGCCAGGCAGCATCTCCGGAGAACATGGATCGGTGGCATTTCGGGTCGGGACCCTTCGTCAGGCTCATAGGTGATATCTCGAGTTGGGACCCTTCTTGGGGACTCACGTGTGACGTTTCGGCTCGGGACCCATCTCGACCAGCATCAGCACTTCCTTGTCTCGACACACATTTTTTTTCATTCTCTTTAAAAAGAACTTGAAAATCTTTCTATTATATATTTACTGCCCTGAATCAAATAATTGCACATAAATAAATATAACAAAGCAATGCCGAACTTGGACGGTAAAATTTGTTACCCTGCTTGCATATAAATGAATAACTAGCAGACTTTTTTTGCATTAACTTGATAAGACAGTAATTATAAACAAACATTGCCTGGCTTTTCTGCATTGTATCAAAGGAAATGAATTTCTCTCTTTTCCAAACATTGTCTTTGGTTTATTGAGTCTTGCATGGGCTTGACTTCATTAAACTGTGCAAGTCTGCATCAGCAACAGAAAACAATATCACCCTTGTTAAACTGATTCATAAGACTCATTATATATATTTAAAACAATTCTGCAGGCAGTTTTACCAGGTACTTTTGGCAGCTTCCACTGACATAGAATGCGGTGAATGTGTGTGTGTTTGTCTGTCTGTGTGTGTGTGTCTGTTTCTCGGCGATGACAATACTCTAGGCGTGTACACTAAACACCAAGTGCCTCGCTGTGTTTGAATTATGAGGCCTTTAAATTCCTCCAAGGTGGAAAGTATTCACTTACAAACAGAATAGTTGAATATTTTTTCCATTATTCAGCTTCCATGTGCTTTGTGCTTTGAATTTTAGGTAATTTATACGCACGGCAAACCCCACTTCAAGTCATCGAGCTTTCTCCTCTTTTCCCTTATTGCCCCCACAGAACTGCTCTGAAATTATATTCATGATGGAAGAGGTTTTTATGATATGACTGCAAAATAATGTTTTTCCCTGTCTTATTCCCATTACTCTGCCAGTGCTGATTATTCTGGTGTTTGGCGTGTTACAATCCGTGGGATCAAGACAGCATGTGCTAGCATGTAATTCGAGATGGGGCAGACACACGTTCATAAATTATGGGAGCAGAATTAGGCCATTCGGCCCTTCAAGCCTACTCTGCCATTCAATCATGGCTGATCTATCTTTCCCTCTCAACCCCATTCTCCTGCCTTCGCCCCATAACCCTTGACACCCGTACTGATCAAGAATCTCTCAATCTGCCCCGTAAAAATACTCAATGACTTGGCTTCAACAGCCATCTGTGGCAATAAATTTCACTGATTCACCATCTTGGTTTAGTCCATAGGCATGCCTGATCCAGTCCTCTCAAGAATCAAGTGTATTCAAGGTTTCAAGGTTTCAAGGTCAGTTTATTGTCACAAGTACCAATTAAGGTACAGTTTAATTGTCATATGTACAAAAATGGAACAATGCAATTCTTACTTGCAGCAGCATAAAAGGTCTGTAAACACAATACTCAATAGATAACATTATAAACAAACAAAAGGGTGGTGGATATCTGGATTGAACTGCCAGAAGAGGTAGTTGAGGTAGGTACTAACACAATCTTTAAAAGACATTTGGACAGTTTCATGGATAGGAAAGGTTTATCGGGATATGGGCCAAATGCAGGCAGATTTGATTAGCATAGATGGAACAACTTGGTTGGCATGGGCAAGTTGGGCCGAAGGGCCTGTTTCTCTGCTGTATGACTCTATGACTCAATAAAAAGTTCAATAAATAAAAAAAACAATGTTAAAAGAATAATATTTAAACCAAAACAAAAGCCCAAGTCCCTGGTGCAATCAAGGCGGTTCATTGTTCGAGGTTTAGTTGGGGTTCGTAGTGATTAATGTAGTGTCGGAGAAGCTGTTCTTGAACCTGGAGGTCACAGTTCTCAAACCCCTCTTCCATCACAAAAATGCTGGAGAAACTCAGCAGGTCAGGCAGCATCTCAGGAGAGAAGGAATGGGTGACGTTTCGGGTCGAGACCCTCAGACTGAGGAAGGGTCTCGACCCAAAACGTCACCCATTCCTTCTCTCCTGAGATGCTGCCTGACCTGCTGAGTTACTCCAGCATTTTGTGAATAAATACCTTCGATTTGTACCGGCATCTGCAGTTATTGTCTTATATAAACCCCTCTTCCTGATGGCAGCAGTGAAATGCTCTCATGCGTTTTGTGAATGAACATGGTAAGCTCTGCTGAACTTGTTACTTTAAGACCAAGAGGTGCTGAGTATATGGATCTGGACCCCCATGATCATTATATTTCACTCTGAGCAATGGAAATATTAACTCTGCATTTGATACCGTCACAAAAAAAATAATAACTTTAACATTTAATTTCCTCTTAGTCAACAGTAAAAGCGACAGGTAAATATCAGGTCAAAAGAATGGAACATTACAGCTCAGCAGAGAACCACATGTACTATTGAACACAAAAAGAAATTAACAGAAAATAATCAATTGAAAACTAACAAGATGATAAACAATCCTCTTTTGAAAGTTAGTTATGGATTATGGTTTGGGGCGGGGAGAGAGAGAAAGAGAGAGGGAGTGGGCGAGAGAGACAGAGGGGGAGGGAGAGTCAGAGAGAGAAGGTGAGAGAAAGAGAGCGATAGAGAGAGGGAGAGAGAGAGGGAGAGAGAGAGAGGGAGAGGGAGAGGGAGAGGGAGAGGGAGAGGGCCAGGGGGAGAGGGGGAGAGGGGGAGAGGGGGAGAGGGGGAGGGAGGAAAGGGAGGAGTAAAAGGGGGATGGGCAAAGGAGAGTGGGAGATAGATATATATATATATATATATATATATATATATATATATATATAGAGAGAGAGAGAGAGAGAGAGAGAGAGAGAGAGAGAGAGAGAGAGAGAGAGAGAGAGGCATAGAAGAGAGAGGCAGTGAAGAGAGAGGCAGAGAAGAGAGAGGCAGAGAAGAGAGAGGCAGAGAAGAGAGGCAGAGAAGGGAGAGGCAGAGAAGGGAGAGGCAGAGAAGGGAGAGGCAGAGAAGGGAGAGGCAGAGAAGAGAGAGGCAGAGAAGAGCGAGGCAGAGAAGAGCGAGGCAGAGAAGAGCGAGGCAGAGAAGAGAGAGGCAGAGAAGAGAGAGGCAGAGAAGAGAGAGGCAGAGAAGAGAGAGGCAGAGAAGAGAGAGGCAGAGAAGAGCGAGGCAGAGAAGAGCGAGGCAGAGAAGAGAGAGGCAGAGAAGAGAGAGGCAGAGAAGAGAGAGGCAGAGAAGAGAGATACTGTCATCTGAAGCAAAAATCAAACTGGTGGAAGAACTCAGCAGGTCAGCCAATATCTGTGGAGACAGAAATGACGTTTGACATTTGGGGTCGAGACCCTTCATCAGGTCCTGATGCAGGGTCTTGACCTTAAACATCATCTCCATAGATGCTGCCCGACCTGCTGAGTTCCTCCAGCAGTTCGTTCTTTTTGTTGGAGAAGAAAAAAAGAATAATTCCTCTGCTGAAAGATGTACGTAGTCGGAGGCCAAATCAGCTTCAGTTTAGTGCTCCCCCTTGTTTGGGCACGCGACCACGCACAAAGAACATTCCAGAACTGAACAACTTGTCTCACATCTGAACACCGCACTGTTTAACAAAGTCAAATTCTACACTATATGACAATATAAAGAAAAAATAGTTGCTGCCTAGAAACCTAAGCGGGTCAGGGAAACGTACACGCAACTTCCATAGATAAGCGCAATTAAATCCTGTAGAAGATCAAACTATACTTACATGCATCTCAGAAAGTTGAGAAAGGATAGGATACAATCCCCTAGATAGACACAAGAAGCTGGAGTAACTCAGCGGGTCAGACAGCATCTCTAAGGAAAAGGAATAGGTGACTGTGTGAAGAAGGGTCTCGTCCCAAAACATCACCTATTCTTTTTCTCCAGAGATGTTGTCTGACCCGCTGAGTTAATTCAGCTTCTTGTGTCCAACTTCGGTTTAAACCAGCATCTGTAGTTCCTTCCTACGGATGCAATCCCTCGTGCAATCAAGATGACTAGACCATTAGGATGGTGTGCAGGGAAGATAAATATTAGAGGAAGCGTTATTAAAAAGGCTAAATTCACAGGGAGTAGATACAACCTGATGACATTCACTGAGGGAGTGTTAAGGAAATAAAGAACGGTGGAGAAGATTTGGATGAAATATTCAATAGGTCATTGCAAACAAGGGAGATATCTGAAGAGTGGAGACTGCATAATGTGGAACTGCAAAGGTATGGTCCTGGGAATCACAATGGTTAGCTTGAATCATTACTAATTAAAAAAAAACACTGCTGAGGGCATTGAAAGGGACACAATTCGCAATCATCTATCAAAAACAAATGTGATTAACGAAAGCTAGCATAGATTTATAAATGTGAAATAATGTCCTTCAAATTGAGTGGACTTTGAGGATGTGACCAAATTCGTAGATGTGGCATCCTACAACTAGCATGGATCTTGACTTGTAAAATATGTTTAATGAAGTATCCCTGAAGAAATTGGAAATGATGGAAAGGATGTAATTAGGAGGAAAGCAGCAAAGTGAATCAGAAATTGAGCAGAAAATAAGAAAAAGAGGTTAATTATAAATGGATATGAGTTGCATTGGGGAGAGGTGACAACTGGGATACTCTGGAGATCAGACCTTAGCCCTCTACTTCCCCCAATCTACATAAATTACTCAGGGAAGGGGATTAAAAGCAGATATTCTAAATTTGCTGATTACCCTGATTTTTTAATGCACATTTAAATATGCACAATATTATCCCAAAACAACTGCAGAGGTTTTTAATATAAGTTGACAGTGCAATATTAAATGTGGGTTATTTTGGGTAGTTTGTACAGTATGCAAAAAAGTAACCTCTTTTCCAAGGTATATATGACCGTATATATAGTTTAGTTCAAGTCTAACATCAGGGTGTTTTTGGGATTAAAAGAACGTTATTATTTCCAATGGATCTTTCATCACGTTTGACTTGAATCACTGTTTTACTCCAACTTCTATAACAAGATCGCCACCAGAGTTTGACTTTTGGCAGGTTTAGTTTAGTTTAGTTTAGTTTAGTTTAGTTTAGTTTAGTTTAGTTTAGTTTAGTTTAGTTTAGTTTAGTTTAGTTTAGTTTAGTTTAGTTTCGTTTAGTTTAGGATGCAACCTGGAAACAGGCCCTTCGGCCCACCGAGTCCGTGCCGACCATAGATCACCCGTTCACACTAATTATCCCACCGCACGCTAGGGTTTTTTTTTTATTTGCAGAGGTCAATTAACCTACAAACACGCACAACAATGGGATGTGGGAGGAAACCAGAGCACCCACCCGGTCACAGGGAGAACATGGAAATTCCACACAGACAGCACCCGAGGTCAGGATCGAACCCGGGTTTCTGGTGCTGTGAGGAAGCAGCTCTACCTCTGTGCCACGGTGCCCCTAATAAATGCCCTTACAGTTGCGTCACACACACACTTGAGACTAAATTTGACAGTGTACCACTTCTTGCCATTGGCGCAATGGGCTGAAAGGCACAGATAATGCCATTGAGTCGTGGAGTCGTACAGCATGGAAATAGGCCCTTTGGCCCAACTTGCCCACTTCACCCAACATGCCCCATCTACACTAGTCCCACCTGCCTGTATTTGGCCCATATCCCTCTAAACCAGTTCCCATCCATGTACCTGTATAAATGTTCCTTACACGTTGCGATAGTACCTGGCTCAACTATCTCCTCCGGAAGCTCGTTCAAAACACCAACCACCCTTGTGCGAAAAGGTTACCCTTCAGGTTCCTATCAAATCTTTCCCGCCTCGCCTTAAACCTATGTCCTCTGGTTCTCGATTCCCCCACTCTGGGCGAGAGACTCTGTGCCATCTACCCGATCTATTCCTCTCATGCTTTGCAGTCTCAATGGGGGGGGAGGAGGAGAGAGACCATTCAATTCTTTGGTCTCAGGTTGGTAAAGAAACCCTTCCAGAAATTGCCACCTCCAAATCAAGGATCAGAAACAGATGGATGCAGAATGTTCACGTGAAATACTGCAGATGAGGACCATTGTAGAACAGCCCACAAGCTTTCCCGTCGTGAAGCTGGTTAAATCATTGGCAGCAGAGGTATGTGCCCATTCCATCATCGTTAAGCAGATTAATTGTGAACACGCATAACATGTGTGTCTTTAAAGTCCTCTCCTAAAAGCAGTTCCTGCACACGCTCTTTTGAGTAACCAACTCACGATCCAGGCACGAGCCTTGATTTCCTGACACAGTAGCATAATATTAACGGATATAGGTAGTTAGAAATTAAAAGCAGAAATTACTCAGCAGGTCAATTTATTCACAAAATGCTGGAGTAACTCAGCAGGTCAGGCAGCATCTCGGGAGAGAAGGAATGGGTGACGTTTCGGGTCGAGACCCTTCTTCAGTCTGAAGAAGGGTCTCGACCCGAAACGTCACCCATTCCTTCTCTCCCGAGATGCTGCCTGACCTGCTGAGTTACTCCAGCATTTTGTGAATAAATCGATTTGTACCAGCATCTGCAGTTATTTTCTTATATTACTCAGCAGGTCAGGCAGCAGCCATGGAGAGACATAAAGAGCCTAGACAGAACTGGGGAAAGTGGGAAGTAAAGAAAAAAGTAGGGGAGGGGAGAACAAAAAGCAGTGCCTATAACAGGCTAGGGAGTGATTAGTTTAGTTTAATTTTAGGTCAGTTTGGTTTAGCTTAGTTTATTATTGCCACTTGACCCGAGGTACAGTGAAAAGCGTTTTTATTGCCTGCTATCCAGCCAACGAAAAGACCATACATGATTACTTGATGATAGGAGAGGTTGAATGAAAATGGTGGAAAGATAAGTGATGAGTAGACCACCTGACTTGGAGCAGGTGCAAATGGGGGATAAAATAAAATGACCCAAGGAAAATACCGTGAAGGCTGAAAGTGTGCACTAATAATGATGGTATTACTGATTTGCCCAAAATTGATGAATTCATTGTTGAGTCCTTAAGGCTACAGAGTGCACGGTTGAGTTGGTTGATCTAAAGCAGCTACCATCTGTTTTAGTGCCCCTAGATTATAGGAAGTGACAAACTAAGTGGAGTTGCGTTTTTGAATGTCATTCAATTACACTACTGGAGGGACGCATGTTTGGATGGCAATAATGCTTTTTTTCCAGAAATTGATGTGAGCTGATCCATGATTGAGGTCTTTTAAAACACTGAGAACTGCTTAATGGACCAGAAATATATAGAACAAAGGGCTTAGTTTACAATTGACTTCAAACTTAGTTGTTCACATGTGGAGCGGGCTAGCATTTGGTTTAACAAAGGCAAAATCTGCCTATTCTTTCGAAAGTGAACTGGTCTGAGATTTTTGTTTAAATTCAGGAAATGCGTGAATCTAGAGGAAAACAGTTGAAATGTGTAGGAAGGAACTGCAGATGCTGGTTTACACCGAAGATAAACACAAAATGCTGGAGTAACTCAGTTGGGACAGGCAGCATATCTGGATAGAAGGAATGGGTGACGTTTCGGGCCAAAACCCTTCTTCAGACTGAGAGTCAGGGGAGAGGGAGACACAGAGATAAGGAAGGGTAAGGTGTGAAAATGAGACATCAAAAGAGATGCAGTTCAAGGAAAATGTAGAATAGATCATTGTTGGCTAGGGGAAGGTGACAACGAAGCAAACAGACATACAGTCTGAAGAAGGGTCTCGACCCGAAATGTCACCCATTCCTTCTCTCCCGAGATGCTGCCTGACCTGCTGAGTTACTCCAGCATTTTGTGAATAAATCGATTTGTACCAGCATCTGCAGTTATTTTCTTATACTTCTTAGACATAAAATGTAATCGGGGACAGTCAGACTGGTCGGAGAACTGGGAAGGGGGAGGGATGGAAAGAAAGGGAAAGCAAGAGTCATTTGAAGTTAGAGAGGTCAATGTTCATACCACTGGGGTGTAAGCTGCCCAAGCGAAATATCAGGTGCTGTTCCTCCAATTTGCGCTGGGCCTCACTCTGACAATGGAGGAGGCTCGGGACAGAAAGGTCAGTGTGGGAATTTGGAAAGGAACAAAGAAATTGCACCATTAATGGTGGAAGGCTATTGTGCGGGAGTAGGTCGTTACACTGTGATTTAAGACTTTAAAGATCATTCCCCATTTTTTTGTGTGTGGCAAAATAATTGCAGTGGATGTGCAACAAAAAAAACCCGGTGTTTGTTTTACCAAGTCTGGAGCTAGTTAAAATGTCAAGGTGAAACATGTGAGGTGAATAGAAAACTCCAGAAATAAAACAAAAATGTGTGACCATCTGTTCTATAAATGCTAACCCACCCAACACCATGGGAATAGTTTGTACAAATATGTATTTGAAAGTGGTTCCTTTCACATTTCCCTGGCCTGAATTTAGCATGAATATTGCCCTGGCAATGGAAAATGTGACATTTTTCTTTCTTTGCGTAAATGAGCGCTGCATTTCCTTTATTACAGTAGGAGGGCATCTGAAATATTTGTTTTCCTTTTCCTTAAAGCTATACTTCTGCGAAGCATCCTACAGAGTGGTCTGGCTCGGATCTGTTCAGTCCCTACACATGAGGCTGGCAGATCTGGGTGCCAGCCAGCAATGGGCCTCCAGTCCCTAACCACATGGGGGAGAGCTCGATATCTTGATTGCTATCCTGCAAGGCCACTTTATTTCAACCTGTTTTTAACAAATTCGGTTTACTTCAAATAACTGCTTGAAACAATTCCATCTTTGCTAAATTAAATTTTGCACATTTGTACATGATTAGATTTTCTTCAGTTGTTTCTAGACTGGCTGTCTTCAGCTGTGCAAAACAGCACTGTACATACTTTGAAATAATTCCGTAGATTAAGATACCAGAACAGAGAGCAGTATTCTTGAAGCTTTGGAACATTAAAATAATCTTCTTTTTCAGAGTTGGAACCTTGATGGCCTTATCAAGAATATTTTGATTGTTTAAATGGCAAAGTAGCAAATGTCTCTCAATTATTTAATTAGTTTCCTTCTATTATTGAATTTATTTAAGGGTTGCATTTAGCTGGAGCTGCAGTTTTTTTTGTTCAAACTGGCTGTGCAAAACCGTGCCAAGATTAAATGAACGTGGGCAACGATAAAATATTGCTTCCTTCCATTCAGCAAGAAACCACCTTCAAAATGCAAAGGAACGTCTGAAAATAAAACCTCTTTCCAGCGGTTTAGCATGATTATTCGTCGTGTTAAAGTACTCCATTCATCGAGGTATTTTCCGAATGTTCCCTCATTCTGTGGGAACTTCTCGTTTTGCTTCAGATCTGTGCAACAATCTAAACAGGATCCAGTCCCGAACACTGTTGAAATAAACACCAAACTGTTCTGACCCCGGGGGCGATACTTGAGGTACCAGTCCCATTTCACAGCTTTAGCATAATCTAACGCAATTCCCCGGAGCTGGTTTGTCCCCTGTTCTAGCAAACAAACAACAGGTGGATACATTGCTCTCATTCCTATTCCAAAGAACAAAGGTATCGTACAGCCTGAAGGAAATGCAGTGTGAAAACTTTCTGGTAATAACCTTTAACTAGGTTTAGTTCTTTTTTTTTTCCAATTTACCAGAAGGTACTGTTGTTCTAGGAACCGTTCCAAAT
This sequence comes from Rhinoraja longicauda, assembly GCF_053455715.1. Classification (NCBI taxonomy): domain Eukaryota; kingdom Metazoa; phylum Chordata; class Chondrichthyes; order Rajiformes; family Arhynchobatidae; genus Rhinoraja; species Rhinoraja longicauda. The sequence continues at coordinate 35,994,178 of NC_135969.1, forward strand.
ATAATCATTACTCCATAATCCGACTGCATTTGTCATAGGTAAATTGTGTTGGATAAACAAGACGCCAGGAATATGGTCTGCATTTGCAGATGTGACTCTGTAATATAAGCCTTGTTTACTTTTGTCTAAGTATGGCTTGTGTAGACACAGGCTGTAAGCGCCTGCATTTCTATGTTTAAAAAAAAGTTAAATGTCAGCAGGCTGCAGAACTGGGGGGGATGGAGAAGTACTATGAATATAATATATGAACAAAATAACATAAATGGAGCCTAGCGCAAGAATTAACGGCCTCAAATTTCTTTATAAATTAGCTTATGGATTTTTCTACGAGTTTTTAAATAATGTATAGACTCCAGGATACATTCTATTCGGGGGGAACATTAACTAAAATCATCGTGTGGATTGGATATATTTTTCGAGTTTGTTCTTGTTGGAATTTTTATGAATATATTACTATCAATCCACAGGTCACATCAGGGATCAATCTCTTTAGTGAATGTCAGAATGGGGATTGAAGTGTGTTAAAAATGTCGTTATTTTAATTCATTTATCGTTTGCAAAAAGAATTTACAGTTGGTTATATAAAAGTGGTGAAAAATAATTCATGACTACACGTATATTTTCTTGTAAAAATTGGGTTAAAGTAACTACCACAAGTAGCAGCTCCAAACATGTGAGCAATATGCTTATATTTCATGATGGAACTCAGGAATTGATTAAGGGGCCAGATGACCAGGGAAAGAAATAGAACTGTAATCATTATTCACATTAATAATGAATAAAAACTAAAAATGAAGTTCTTTCATGGTTTTTGGCAAGGCAAAGGCAATAATCAATAACAGAAATAATATAATGGAACAGTGGAGCAAGCAATGCCTTGTTGTGTGAGGCGGTGGACCAAATGTATCAAGCAAAAATTAGTTTATAAAATCAGCATTGATTAATATATATGAGATTAGTTTCTTTGGTCTATGCCAATCAATTTAACATATCAATCCTACCGATGAACAACACAGCAGGAGATACAATAAATAAAACTGAAAGCCCAGAAGCGCTGATTGTGGAGAACCAGGACTGAGCCATTATTGACCCTCATTATCACAGAAGAAAATTTTGGAGTTCAAAAAGTCACTGCATGATGTGTAAAACTTTTAGCTGCTTAGTTTCTTTTAGTTGAGAGATACATCGTGGAAGCAGGCCCTTCGGCCCACCGAGTCCGCACCGACCAGCGATCCGCGCACACATAGACATAGACATAGAAAATAGGTGCAGGCGTAGGCCATTCGGCCCTTCGAGCCAGCACCGCCATTCAATATGATCATGGCTGATCATCCAGCTCAGTATCCTGTACCTGCCTTCTCTCCATACCCCCTGATCCCTTTAACCACAAGGGCCACATCTAACTCCCTCTTAAATATAGCCAATGAACTGGCCTCAACTACCTTCTGTGGCAGAGAATTCCACAGACTCACCACTCTCTGTGTGAAGAAATGTTTTCTCATCTCGGTCCTAAAAAACTTCCCCCTTATCCTTAAGCTGTGACCCCTGGTTCTGGACTTCCCCAACATCGGGAACATTCTTCCCGCATCTAGCCTCTCCAACCCCTTAAGAATTTTATATGTTTCTATAAGATCCCCCCTCAGTCTTCTAATTTCCAGCGAGTATAAGCCTAGTCTATCTAATCTTTCTTCATATGAAAGTCCTGCCATCCCAGGGATCAATCTGGTGAACCTTCTCTGTACTCCCTCTAAGGCTAGAATGTCTTTCCTCAGATTAGGAGACCAAAACTGTACACAATACTCCAGGTGTGGTCTCACCAAGGCCCTGTACAACTGCAGCAGAACCTCCCTGCTCCTATACTCAAATCCTCTTGCTATGAATGCTAACATACCATTCGCTTTCTTCACTGCCTGCTGCACCTGCACGCTTACTTTCAATGACTGGTGCACCATGACACCCAGGTCACGTTGCATCTCCCCTTTTCCTAATTGGCCACCATTCAGGTAATATTCTGCTTTCCTGTTCTTGCCGCCAAAGTGGATAACCTCACATTTATCCACATTATATTGCATCTGCCATGCATTTGCCCACTCGCCTAATCTATCCAAGTCACTCTGCAGCCTCCTAGCATCCTCCTCGCAGCTAACACTACCACCCAGCTTCGTGTCATCCGCAAACTTGGAGATGTTGCACTCAATTCCCTCGTCCAAATCATTAATATCCCTCGTCCAAATCATTAATATACACTAGCACTATCCTACACACACTAGGGACAATTTACAATTATACCAAGCCAATCAACCTAATAACTTATACTTCTTTGGAGTGTGGGAGTAAACCGAAGATCTCTGAGATAACCTATGCGGTCACGTGGAAAAAAATACAAACACCGTACCGACAGTACCCGTAGTCGGGGTCAAACCCATGTCTCTAGTGCTGTAAGCGCAGTAAGGCAGCAACTTTAACGCTGCACCACTGTGCCACCCTGCTGTAAAATACTTGATGTAAAACTAAATCAGCAGCCAGCTTTGCACTTGGTCAGATTTTATATTCTGTTCAGATAGGTGGTAAATCTGTGGATTTCATTGCCACAGAAGGCTGTGGAGGCCAAGTCAATGGATATCTTTAAGGCAGAGATAGATAGATTCTTGATTAGTACGGGATTCAGGGGCTATGGGGAGAAGGCAGGAGAATGGGGTTAAGAGGGAATGATAGGTCAGCCCTGAATGAATGGTGGAGGAGACTTGATGGGCCGAATGGCCTAATTCTATCACTTATGAACTTATGAACTTAAATAGAACAAGTGTCCACTCTCCATAACATGCCTTTGCTGAAGTGAAATTGATTTGCATTACCACCGTTACAGTTCAGAAATATTGTAGTGTGTCACGGTGACAGGGCGGTGGAGTTGCTGCCTTACTACGCCAGAGACACGGTTTCGATCCTGACTTCGGGTGCTTGTCTGTACGGAGTTTGTACGTTTTCCCCATGACCCACGTGGGTTTTCTCCTGGAAGCTCCGGTTTCCTCCCACTCTCCAAAGACGTACAGGTTTGTAGTCTAATTGGCTTGGTATAAATATAAATTGTCCCTAATGTGTGTAGGATAGTGTTTGTGTGCAGGGATCGCTGGTCGGTGTGGACTCGGTGAGCCGAAGGGCCTGTTTCCGCGCTGTATCTCTAAAGTAAACGAATAGTGAAAGGCCTGGATTGAGTGGATGTGGAGAGGATGTTTCCACTAGTGGAAGAGTCTTGGACCAGAGGGGACAGCCTCAGAATAGAAGCACATACTTTTTTAAAAGAGATGAGGAAGAACTTCTTTAGTCAGAGGTTGGTGAATCTGTGGAATTAATTGCCACCAAAGGCTGTGGCGGTCACGTTATTTGGTATTTGTGAAGCGGAGATGGACAGGTTCTTGATTAGTAAGGATGTCAAGGGTTGTGGGTAGATGGCAGAAGAATGAGGCTGAGAGTGAAAGATAGATCAGCCATGATTGACTTGATAGATTGAAAAGCCCAATTTTGCTCCTAGGACTTATGAACATAATAATTAGAAGAAAAGACATAGAAGCAGCAGTAGATCACATTTTTGCTCCACTACTGGGAAACTGCTGGGAAAACTCAGTGTCACTATCCTGCATTAATGCCATATCCACCGATACCCTTAATGTGCATAATAAATCTATTGGGTTCTGTCTTCAAAATACTGTATCTGAGCCTTTTTAGCCCTCTAGGGCAAGAATCTTAAACATTCTGGCTGAAGGAATGCCTTCTCAACCATGTCCTGAATATCCCTTATAGAGTCATAGAGTCTTACAGCGTGGAAACAGGCCCTTCGGCCCAACCTGCCCACACTGCCCAACATGTCCCATCTACACAGGTCCCACCTACCTGTGTTTGGCCTCTATCTCTCTAAACCTGTCCTATCCATGTAGCTGTCTAAATGTTTCTTAAACATTGCAATAGTACCTGCCTCAACAACTTCTCCAACAGCCCCTTCTATACACCCACCACCCTTTGCGTGAAAATGTTACCCCTCAGATTTTTATTAAATAATTCCCTCCTCACCTTAAACCGTTGTCTTCTGGTTCTCATTTCCCTACTCTGGGCAAGAGACTGTGCATCTACCTGATCTATTCCTCGTGATTTTATACACCTCTATAAGATCATCCCTCATTCTCCTGCGCTCCAAGGAATGGGCTCTCAGCTTGCCCAACCTCTCTACATAGCTCAGGACTTGGAGTCCTGGCAACATCCTCGTAAATCTTCTGTGCACCCTTTACAGTTTGACAACATCTTTCCTACAACATGGTGCCCAAAACTGAACACAATACTCGAAATGCCACCTCACCACCATCTTCTAGAACTGCAACATGACCTCCCAACCCCCACACTCAATATTTTGAGACTAATCTCTTGTACCTGACTTCAGCACCGGGGAATATGTCAACATTTAATTTACATTATCAAGCTCAAAGTATTTTGCATTTCAGTATCCTGCCAATACTATGAAATGCATTCATATTTTTATGAGTCATATTTTTGCAGTATTATTTGCATATGTTACATCTGATCATTCACTTTTAATGATGAATGTATTTTTTCCTGATAATTACAATATATTGAAGGTCTATATTTGACACATGATAATATAATAATAGCTAAATTCAAACAAATTTCAAGTTCGATATGTTACAATGTGCAGGACGGGTTTACTAGGGATCTTACAAGACCGGAAAAGTCACCTAAGAATTTTCTCCAGAGATGCTGCCTGACCCGTTGAGTTACTCCAGGGCTTTGTGTCTATCTTACTAAACAATATGGATGAAGTTCTCCAAGTGTTGGACAACTTGTTTCATATAGTCCCATGTACCCCATAAATGCACCCCAGTTTAGAAAATTATAAAAGCCATCTTTTATAATTTTATAAAAGCCAAAAGAGGTAACAAAGAGTAACAAAGTTTCGAGGAAACTAAATTATTTGTTTTGGAATATCATTTATGAACTATGTCATATCTGTGCAATTTCTTTCACAAATATAAGCCACTCACAGAAAAACCACTGTGGTAGAATTAATGTGAGAATTTACTGGGTCAGAAGTTTGTTCTTGATCCAGTCTGCTAAACCTGCACACGACCATTAATCACCTGCCCACACTAGTTTTGTGTTATCCAACCTTCCCTGCACATTAGTCAAGAAATTAACCTACAAACCCACACATCTTTGATTTAGTTTAGTTTAGTTTAGTTTAGTTTAGTTTAATTTAGAGACACAGCATGGGAGCAGGCCCTTCGGCCCACCTATGCCCCACCCCCCGACCAGTACACTAGCACTATCCTACATACGAGGGACAATTTACAATTCTTATGGAGGCTAATTAACTTACAAAGCTGCACCTCTTTGGAATGTTGGAGGAAACCGAAGCTGGGAGAACATGCAAACTCCACACAGACAACCTCTGAGGTCAGGACCTCTGCTGCTGTGAGGCAGATGGGCCACCATGAGTTTTTGCATCTTTAGCACAAGCTGCCACATATTTCTACCAGCTTCCAGCAAATTACATAGAATCGGCAACGTTAGAAGATCTGTCAAAAAGTTGTTTCAAACCGCATCAAATACAATGTTTATTCACAAAATGCTGGAGTAACTCAGCAGGTCAGGCAGCATCTCGGGAGAGAAGGAATGGGTGACGTTTCGGGTCGAGACCCTTCTTCAGACTAATGTCAGGGGGCGGGACAAAGGAAGGATATAGGTGGAGACAGGAAGATAGAGGGAGATCTGGGAAGGAGGGGGGTGGGGGGGGGGGGAAGAGAGGGACAGAGGAACTATCTAAAGTTGGAGAAGTCGATGTTCATACCACTGGGCTGCAAACTGCCCAGGCGAAATATGAGGTGCTGTTCCTCCAATTTCCGGTGGGCCTCACTATGGCACTGGAGGAGCTGATGTACCAGCATCTGCAGTTATTTTCTTATACTTCGATTACAATGTTTGTTAGCTTCACCACCCGTTAAAGGGGGTTCCCAAATTAAATTATTCAGGAAGCTACATTTAATGGATGACAGAAAATGACACAGGAAATATAATGCAAAATTAACCTGCAATAGTGGCTGCACACCAGATTTGAGCCACCCCCCCCCCCCTCCCCACCACCCCCCCTCCCCACTCACCCCCCCCCCCTCCCCACTCCCCCCCCCCTTCCTAGCCGAACTTGGTGAAGAGTCAGATATATATATACAGTAGTGGTCATGCATAGCTCATGCCTTGAGACGTGTTTGCATAGCGGTTGGACGTACAATGGCATGAATGGTTAGGATTTGTAGGTGTGACTTCTCATTTCTTAACCTATCAATTGTTCCATGAACATTAGACATTGTGGAATGCACCACATTCCCACTGCTCACTCTTATCAGTTTAAACTCCCCGAAACCCCTCTCAGTCTAAATTCATATCAACAATTAATTCATGGGCATGCACTTCTTGGTTGATTGGGAATAGTAGTTACCATGAAATGAGCAGATTCATCAAGTTCTCTCAGATCCTTCGGGAAGGACACTGTTTAATTTAGTTTAGTTTAGTTTATCGTTACGTGTACCAAGGTACAATGAAAAGCTTTTTGTCACGTGCTTACCAGTCAGCGGAAAAACCACACATGATTACAATCAAGCCATTCGCAGTGTACAGATTCATGAGAACATGAATAATGTTTAGTGCAAGATAAAGCCGGTAAGGCCCAGCTAAAGATAGACTGAGGATCTCTAATGTGGTAGATAGTAGCTCAGGACTACTTTCCAATTGCCGCAGGATGGTTCAGTTCACTGAGAACAGCTGGTAAGAAACTCTCCCCGAATCTAGGGGTGTGCGTTTTCACAATTCTATACAATTTGTCCGATGGGAGGGGGGACAAGAGGGTGTGACCAGGGAGCGACTCGTCCTTGATTTCAGTATAGGAGTAAAGAGGTTCTTCTGCAGTTGTACAGGGCCCTGGTAAGACCACATCTGGAGTATTGTGAGCAGTTTTGGTCTCCTAATTTGACGAAGGACATCCTTGTAATTGAGGCGGTGCAGCGTAGATCCGCGAGATTGATCCCTGCGATGGCGGGACTGTCATGTGAGGAAAGATTGAAAGGACTATGCTTGTATTCTCTGGAGTTTAGAAGGATGAGAGGGGATCTTATAGAGACGTATAAAATTATAAAAGGACTGGACAAGCTAGATGGAGGAAAAATGTTCCCAATGTTGGGCGAGTCCAGAACCAGGGGCCATAGTCTTAGAATAAAGCGGAGGCCATTAAAAACTGAGGTGAGAAGGATCTTTTTCACCCAGAGAGTTGTGAATTTGTGGAATTCTCTGCCACAGAGGGCAGTGGAGGCCAAATCACTGGATGGATTTAAGAGAGAGTTAGATAGAGCTCTAGGGGCTAGTGGAATCAAGGGATATGGGGAGAAGGCAGGCACAGGTTACTGATTGTAGATGATCAGCCATGATCGCAATGAATGGCGGTGCTGGCTCGAAGGGCTGAATGGCCTCCTCCTGCACCTATGTTTCTATGTTTCTATGTTTCTATGTTTCTATGTTTCTATGTTTCTATGTTTCTATTAAGGGCCAAAGAGCAGCTTCCTGGGTTTTACTCATCTATGAAGGAAACTGGTCGGGATCTCAATGTATGTGACTCCAGACGACAAATTAGGTGAATGACGGCAGCTCAAGGGGTGATGAGGGCAGAGTTTGAGTCAACGTTGTCCACATCTTCCAAACAAATTAAGATAAAATAAGTTTCCCTGGGAATCAATCTCCGAGAGTTCTACTCCCATGTGCAAATATGCCTCGGGTTAGTTGGTGTGTGCAGAAGTTTTGAATTCAGAAATAAATCACTTTGCACCTGATATACCCTAAAGGATTCTTAAATTGGCCAAACCCTTGTGCACTCATAAAGACTGTCAGTAGAAATCAACTGGCAACTAACCTGCAACCAAGTGAATGCATCTAATGGCACGGGTGGCTGGATGGGTGAGGTGGCGGTGAGGTTCAATGGATTAATGGTTCAATGATTCATTGGTTCAATGGTTCAATAGTTCAATGGTTCATTGGTTCAGTGGTTCAATGGTTCAATAGTTCAATGGTTCTTTACCACACCAAAGTGAAATTCTTTCGCACAACCCACAAATGCATTGTCGGAATATTTTGGCACCGTTTACGTGGGCGGCACGGTGGCGCAGCAGCAGAGTTGCTGCCTTACAGCGCCAGAGACCTGGGTTCAATACTGACTCAATACTACGGGTGCTGTCTGTATGGAGATTGTACGTTCTCCCCGTGACCGCATGCGTTCTACTCCGGGTGCTCCGGTTTCCCCCCACACTCCAAAGACGTACAGGTTTGTAAGGTTGATTGGCTTCGGTAAACATTTGTAAATTGTACCTAGCATGTAGAATAGTGCTGGCACACGGGGTGATCGCTGGTCGGCGTGGGCTCGGTGGGCCGAAGGGCCTGTTTCCTGCTGTATCTCTAAACGAAACTAAGGAGAACAGTCCAAAGTCCGTCCCACATGTTCATAAAATCATAGGATCATAAGAGATAGTAGAATTAGGCCATTCAGCCCATTCAGCTCTCCTCTCCTCTCCTCTCCTCTCCTCTCCTCTCCTCTCCTCTCCTCTCCTCTCCTCTCCTCTCCTCTCCTCTCCTCTCCTCTCCTCTCCTCTCCTCTCCTCTCCTCTCCTCTCCTCTCCTCTCCTCTCCTCTCCTCTCCTCTCCTCTCCTCTCCTCTCCTCTCCTCTCCTCTCCTCTCCTCTCCTCTCCTCTCCTCTCCTCTCCTCTCCTCTCCTCTCCTCTCCTCTCCCCTCCTCTCCTCTCCTCTCCTCTCCTCTCCCCTCCCCTCCCCTCCCCTCCCCTCCCCTCCCCTCTCCTCTCCTCTCCCCACTGCTTCCATGTTCGGGGGTAGAAGGGGAGGGGGCGCTTCCTGCAGCCAAACCTGAAGGCGTTGGGGGCGATGGCCTGGGCCCTCTCCTACTGGCGTGCTCCTTGCGTCAGTCGTCACTAGTGGTCTCTCTCCTCGACCCTCCGGTCGCCCTGCAGGCAGCGGCCCGATGGGCCCTTCATCGCAGCGGTGATCCTGGCCTGCCGCTTCGTGGATGGGAATGTAGGAAAAAGAGAACATGTGAAGGGAGAAAATCAGGATTGGCCCATCAGGTCATTGAACTACTGGGATGATTCTGTGCCCAGCACATGCAAATTTGGAGTCCTTTGCCTCTGGAAAACTACTTTTCAGACGGAGCTTTTCACTGTACCTCTGTACACGTGGCAATAAACTAGACTAAACTAAACTAAACTAAACTAAACTAAACTAAACTAAACTAAACTACTTACTATGCCGCAAGATTAGGACAACATTTAGACAGAGGCTGATATGTGGCAAGTAATATCTAAAGTGCCAGGCATTACCATTTCCAAAAGCAACTCTGACCATCCATGCCTGACATTTGATGGCATCGCCATTGCTATGATCCCCAGCATCAATATCCTGGAGTCACTGGTTAACAGAAACCCAACTAGACAAGCCACATAAATATTGTGGCTCTGAGATCAGATGTTCAGCTAGCTGTACTGGGATGATTGACGTCTCCCTTGTTGCCCCAGCAGGGAACAGACAGGCAGCATAAAGGAATACTATCCGTTGGCCTGCATCAGTGTAGCACCACCAACTCACAGGAATCTTAACACCTGCCAGTAAAAAGCAGCCAGCTTGATGAAGGCACTCTCCTAAACAGTAATTCCCTCCACGACCTGCAGGCAATGTTCACAGTGGCTACCACCTGCAAAATACAGCTACTCACCCAGCTTACTCCGATAGCAACTGCCGAACCTACGACTTCTGCCACCAAGAAGGACAAGGGCAGACCATACATGGGACCATAACACATCTTCCTCACTTGAAAATGTATGGAAAGACCTTCATACAATACAATACAATACAATATATCCTTATTGTCATTGTACAGGGGTACAACGAGATTGGGAATGCGCCTCCCATACGATGCAATAAATTAATTAGCTAGTCAGTATTAATTTAAACAACCCAATGAAACAAATTGTAACAGTTTTAAAACAGAATAAAGTGCAAGTAGATCTGTGCTGGTTCACTGTGCGATGTGACCATCCGGCTCAGCAGGACCGGTTCATAGCAGCTATGAGATGAGAAAACATTTCTTCACACAGAGAGTGGTGAGTCTGTGGAATTCTCTGCCGCAGAAGGTAGTTGAGGCCAGTTCATTGGCTATATTTAAGAGGGAGTTAGATGTGGCCCTTATGGCTAAAGGGATCAGGGGGTATGGAGAGAAGGCAGGTACAGGTTACTGAGCTGGATGATCAGCCATGATCATATTGAATGGCGGTGCAGGCTCGAAGGGCCGAATGGAGGGCATCTACAACACACGATGCCTCAGAAAAGCCACCAGCATCCACAAAGACTCTTCACACCCCTGCAACAGTCTGTTCGAACTCCTTCCATCGGGCAGACGATACAAGGCCTTCTACGCCCGCACCTCCAGACTCAGGAACAGCTTCATCCCCAGGGCCATAGCTGCTATGAACCGGTCCTGCTGAGCCGGATGGCCACAACGCATAGATCAACTTGCACTTTACCCTGTCTAAAAACTGTTACAATTGTTTCGTTTCGTTGGGTTGCTGTTAATTACTTAAATTATTGCATCGCATGGGAGGCGCATTCCCAATCTCGTTGTACCCCTGGGCACAATGACAATAAAGATATATTGTATTGTATTGTATTGTATTGTATTGTATGGCCTACTCCTGCACCTATTTTCTATGTTTCTATGTTTCTATGTTTCTATGGCCCTGGGGATGAAGCTGTTCCTGAGTCTGGAGGTGCGGGCGTAGAAGGCCTTGTATCGTCTGCCCGATGGTAGAAGTTCGAACAGACTGTTGCAGGGGTGTGAAGAGTCTTTGTAGATGCTGGTGGCTTTTCTGAGGCATCGTGTGTTGTAGATGCCCTCCAAGGCTGGTAGCTGTGTTCCGATGGTCCTCTGAGCTCTATGGACTACCCGCTGAAGAGCTTTCCTCTCTGCCTCCGTGCAGCTGAGGTACCACACAGGGATGCCATGTGTTAGGATGCTCTCTATGGTGCAGCGGTAGAATGTCGTCAGCAGCTGTTGGGGTAGACCAGACTTTTTCAGTGTTCTTAGGTAGAACAGTCGTTGCTGTGCCTTCTTGACCAGCGCAGCAGTGTTATTGGACCATGTTAGGTCCTCCGAAATGTGAGTGCCCAGAAACTTGAAGCTGGACACTCTCTCCACTCTTCACTCTCTCTCTCATTGAGTCTGAATCTTAGAGTTTAGTTTAGTTTATTGTCACCTGTGTCGATGTACAGTGAAAAGCTTTTGTTGTGTGCTAACCAGTCAGCGGAAAGACAATACGTGATTACAATTGAGTCATTTACACTGTACAGATACATGATAAAGGGAATAACATGAATAATGTTTAGTGCAAGGTGAAGCCTGTAAAGTCCGATCAAAGATAGTCCGAGGGTCTCCAATGAGGTAAATAGCAGTTCAGGACTGCTCTCTGGTTGTGGTAGGATGGTTCAGGTGCCTGATTACAGCTGGGAAGAAACTGTCCCTGAATCTAGAGGGGTGCATTTTCACGTTTCTATACCTTTTGCCAGATGGGAGATGGGAGAAGAGGGAATGACCAGGGTGCCTCTAAATGCGCTGTGGCGACACCATCTTCATGAGAACTGCAACAATTCAAGATGGAGATAGATACAAAATGCTGGAGCAACTCAGCGGGACAGGCAGCATCTGCAGTTCCTTCCTAAACAATTCAAAAGGCGGCAGCTCACAACTTCCTTTGCAAGGGGATATCGAGAATGGGCAATAAACACCGGCATCCAAATGCTAAAAATGAGTAGAATAAAGTCTCTCCACCTCGTAAATGGCGCTTGGAGACAGAAGCAGAGTACGCTGTACAGCTGCCATTAGGTTGTGCATTTAGTGCAAGCAATTGAGGACCAACTTCTATCCTGATGTGCTCTAAGTTTAAACACTAATTTATCATATTGCAATGCCAGCTGCTACTCGGTGACTTTTAGCACAGCCACTTTGTATGAGTCCAGCAGGGGACGGAGACCCACAAGATCATACGCGGTGAAAAAGAATGATGGATTTCATCTTGCTTCCGACTTGTGGAGGTTACCGAGGTTTGTTTCAATGATAACAGCATGTACACTGAAGCCTGTGGGCACCCAAGGAGATTTGTTTGTTGAAGGCTGTTACAATGGTCTGCTCCACAGCATCTATGGCTAAAGTCCTTGCTTTGTTGACATACTTCATGAGTGCTTTTACAGTTAGACATAATGTAAACACATTAACATACTGATATGAACAATTAAAAATAATTATTCGTAAGCGGACCTTGAATTCACCTTTCATGGGTTTCCGAACAAGGATAAATTTAAGAAGCCTTATACCATGAAACAAGTGGTTCAATCCTCATAGGATTTCACACAAGGTCTTTGGCGAACTTATCCTGCATATTACAACATATTGAACTGGAAATTTGCTGACAATTATGCCTACTTTGAAGAAGTTCTTCTCCTCTTCCCGTCTGAGGTTCTGTAGGGCTCTGTGAGGCTCTCTCTTACTGTTCACCCTCTGTTGGGTCTGAAGAAGAGTCCCGACCTGAAACGTCACCTATCCATTCCCACCACAGATGCTGCCTGACCCGCTGAGTTACTCCTGCACTTTGTGCTTTGCTTAAGATTCCTTGTGCGTCTACATTTAAACTGTTACTTTGTTGGTTGCGGTCTGTAGACAATAAACTAAACTCGACTCCCCTCTCCCATCAGGCAAGAGGTACAGAAGTTTGAAAACGCACACCACCAGATTCAGGGATAGTTTCTTCCCAGCTGTCATCTGGTAACTGAACTATCCCCTCATCAGCTAGAGTGCAGTCTTGACCTCTCATTTGTCTCATTGGAGACCTTCAAACTATCTTTAATCAGACTTTACTGGACTTATCTTGCACTAAATGTTATACCCTTCATCCTGTATCTATACACTGTAGATGGCTTGATTCCTGTATCATGTATCGTCTTTTCACTGTGCGGATAGAACGCAAAAAAAAAAGGCTTTTCACTGTACCTCGGTACACGTGACAACAACTATAAACTATACGGTAAACTGAACTAAACGGTAAACAGTAAATATGGGATCTCCATTAGCACTAGGCTTCGTTTTAGTTTGTTCAATGGAAATAATGGCAGTTTCAGGTGTGGGTTATTCACTCTGATTATTTTGACCTTTACCAAAATGGTAAGAGATCGTCTTCAAGCCTATAAAGAGGGAGCAATTCATGCCTACCAGACCACTTACTACGGAGGCGGAAGTGACTTTAGCGCTCACTTTTCGAGGTTCATAAAGTGAGTGCTGCAAGTTGGGTCTCTTTTGCAAGGGTTCAGAAATTCATTTAGCAGCTTACCTCCTTTAGGTTGTGGTCTCACCAGATCTTTATGACCTTGGTCATTGTTGCCTTACACAGTAGTTTTTGAGCATGGTGGCACAGTGGCACATCTGGTAGAGCTGCTGCTGGCAGCCTCCACCTGGGACTCGCCTGTGGAGGCTCCGGCCGTGGGGACGTCGGAAGCTCGCAGCCCCCTGGATGGGGGCCGACATCGGGAGCTCAGGCAGCGGCAGCGTCTTTGCCCGCCCCGTGTCGCGGGGCTTGGGTTGGCCCGCCACAGGATTTTCTCCGCCCGGCGGGGGCTTCAATGTCGGGAGCCCCGACCGCCCCGACGTGCAGCGGTAGCGGCGGCCTCTTCACCCACCCCGGATCGCGGGGCTTCGGTCGGTCCGCTGCGGACCTTCCACCGTCCGGCACAGCCTGGAACGTGGCAACTTCAACAGCCTGACTGCGGGAGAAGACGGCAGGGGAAGAGAAAAGACATTCTGGCCTTCCATCACAGTGAGGAGGTGACTGGAGGAGACTCACTGTGATGGATGTTTCTTTTTGTTTCTTTTTGTTTGGTGTTGGTTTATGATTGTGTGTGTTATTGCTTATTTTTATTGGTCTTATTGTTGGACTGTGGGTAATCTTTAATTTCACTGCACATTTATGTGTATGTGACAAATAAACTTGACTATTGACTATATTGCCAGAAACTTGGTTTTTTCCTGAACTCGAGTGCTGTCTGTGTGGAGTTTGCACGTTTTCCCTTTGAACAGGTGGGTTTCCTCCGGGTGCTCCTTGTTCCTCCTCGATCTTTGGTTTGTAGGTTAATTGGCCTAGAGTCATGGAGTCCAACAGCATGGAAATAGGCCCTTCGGCCCAACTTGTCCACCCCGAACAATATGCCCCAATATCCCTCTAATCCTATCCTATCCATGTACCTGTCTGAATGCCTCTTAAATGTTCTGATAGTATCTGCCTCGACTACCTCTTGGCCTCTGTAAATTAAGCGTGTAGGCAAAAGATGTGAAAACCGGAGAACATAGAACTAGCGTGAATTGGCGATTGATGGTCAGCGTGACTCGATGGGTGGAAGGGAATATTTCCTCGCTCTATCGTTCAATCAAACTAAAACAGAGGCATTCCCTACATGCTTTTGATTCAGCAGCAGTTCTCGTGGAAGCTTTGCTTCTCAAGCCAAAGTATCACAGAAAATCAACCTAGAATTCATATTGCCATTGCCCATCAGTTGTGCACCCCTCTGCTATTTTGTGCTGACACTAATGATGACTGACCAACAACTTTTACATTTGGTATTATAAGAAGAATGTGATGTGAAGCTTTTCAGTCGCAGAAATGGGGTCAAGGAAAGAGTGTTCACTTCACAGCCCTGTTTCCACCAATCTTTCCACCACTGCGCACAAGAACCACAAGAACCACAAGAACCACATGAAGTGAAAGATCCCATTGTCCGCAGATACCGAGAAGTGTGTTCAACTCCGGCTGAACAAGGCCTAATCTTGTGATATGGACGCGATAAGAAGTAGCATAAATGATTTGCAGTTAGTCAAATTTAGCAACGACTCTTGAATGAATGATTATTTGTGCCTGGTAAATGCGTTATTATTTTTGAACTGATATTTTTATACACAGGAAGTGAATGGGAATAAAATATAGGAACTCTGTTCATGACACAAAATAGCAATTAAATTAACTTTGTTATATACTGTATTTTAACAGCTTTGATTATAATACAAACAAGATTACACCTGCACTCACTTTCATGCCAAATTCAATATAACCAAGCGTTTAACAGTGTGCTAATTAAAATTGCAACAAAGAACAGATATCGTGCAAAATAAAGAACAATCATTTTTTAACGGAAAACCAGGCTTTTGAATTCATAAGCTCATAAGTTATAGCTTTACTTTTGACATTAACTGAAGCATTTTACCCAAATAAGATGCACGTGGCAAAGTTCACTCCGAAGTGATTATGTAGCAATTCATTCATGCCCATAAATTCTAGGAGAAGAATTAGGCCATTGGGCCCATCAAGTCTACTCCGCCATTCAATCATGGCTGATCTATCTTGCCCTCTCAGCCCCATTCTCCTGCCTTCTCCCCATAACCCCTGGACACCCGTACTGATCAAGAATTATCGGGAACATCTCTTTGTCCGTGAAATCCATTAGTAAACAAAGTTCCAGTTAATCCCAATAGCACCGCAGTCAACAATTGAAGAAATGCCAAATTGTAAATGAGAATGTTGGAAGATTTCAAGTGGTCATATAAATTTCACTCTTCTTCCATGCTACAGATGCACAGAGGAATTATGTCACGACTTGCGAGCTGGGT
The DNA here is from genome assembly GCF_053455715.1 of Rhinoraja longicauda. Classification (NCBI taxonomy): domain Eukaryota; kingdom Metazoa; phylum Chordata; class Chondrichthyes; order Rajiformes; family Arhynchobatidae; genus Rhinoraja; species Rhinoraja longicauda. The sequence goes on from NC_135969.1 coordinate 36,009,987, forward strand.
TGTGAACAGCACAGCAATAAAACGTTTCAGGGTCTCGACTCGAAACGCCACCCAGTCCTTCTCTCCAGAGATGCTGCCTGCCCCGCTGAGTTCCTCCAGCATTTTGTGTCCATCTTTAGCAATAAAATCTTCTTGTTTTCAGACAGCAAAGTTCAAGTTGTAACTTTTCACAAATAAAGCCCTAAATATTGTGACAACATTTGTCAGAGAGCATTTGCCAGGAAATATTGCTGTTTAAAATAACTGTGCTCGACAAAAATGTATTTCCTTTTCAAAGACCTCGTCGTAGATTTATGCACATTGATAATGAAGGGCTAGTAATTATGTGCATCTTTTATGTGTCGTCTTTAACTTCTCATCGTAAATCTCTGGAATGAACGCAAACTTATAACGTGTTGTTTCCTTGCCAATTTAACCTAATAAACTGGAGCAGATCGGCTCAGACAGCTGTGCCCCTGTTGTTTTCCCGATAACACAAACAGATAGCATTTTCAGTAACTCTCTCTTACTCTCGGCAAACAATTTATTTCCATCCCGCAAAGATAACATGATAATCCGAACCAGTGCTATTAACTTAGTGCTGAGTGGGAATAGAATGGAGTCCAGACAGGGAGGTTAACTGTATTGTTCTCTCTGAAGGATATGTACCCTGAGGGATGCGTTTCCCACATCATTTGTGCGTGTTTCTGGCACCGGACCAGACAGCAGATGCAAGGAGGCATTTCACTGGATCTCCACATGCAGAAATTCTGGCAGGGTTTCAGCGAAAGCAAAGCCGATGGAAAAAAAAAACCCCCACTTAACTCTAGATGAGTATTTATAACATAGGCGTTTGTTTTGTCTGCAATATATGGTGTGCTTTTGACATTATGCCATTCCATTTTATGCTTCTCCAGATGCATTTTTGTGCAGAGCTGTGGTGTCCTCTATAAAACACCAGTCCAGAATTTCCAGGTGGCTGTACCAAGGTGAAAGCCATTTCAAAGGGCATTGATAGCTCCTGGCATAGCTGCAGCATTGCCCTTAACTTTTGCAGCTCTCTCTTAGCTTCCTTTAGTGTGCCTGTGATGCTCAGCTCTGCAGGTTAGAAGTGCGGCGTTGTGCGATTAGGCAGAATCTTTTCTGAAAGTACTTTATTACAGCTTAATTTTGTTTTTCGTTTGGGGCAATTCATGGAAATCTGTTATTTACAGGAAGCAGTGGCTAATTCATTGCTCTCAGGTGCAGAAAGGCTCATGGTGGCCAGTCTGATGAAGGGTTCTGACCCAAAACGGCACCTATTCTTTTCTCCAAAGATGCTGCCTGACCCGCTGAGTTGCTCCATTTGTGTCCATCACGATACCTTAGTTTAATTTTGTTTAGTTTGGTTCAGTTTAGTTCAGTTCAGTTTAGTTTATTTAGAAATAGTTTAGGTGAAGACAAAGTCCAGTAACGTCCGATGAAAGATAATCTGAGGGTCTCCAATGAAGAAGTCAGTAGATAATGGCTCAGGACCGCTCTCTAATTGTTGATGGGATGGTCCAGTTGCCTGATAACAGCTGGAAAGAAACAGTCCCAAAGTCTGGAGGTGTGCGTTTTCACACTTCCATATCTCTTGCCTGATGGGAGAGGGGAGAAGAGGGAACGGCCAGGATGCGACTCATCCTTGATTATGTTGCTGGCCTTGCTGAGGCAGCGTGAGGTGCAAAATGGAGTCAAGGGAAAGGAGGTCGGTTTGTGTGAGGGTCCAGGCAGTGTCCATAATTCTCTGTAATTTCTTGCAACTTCTTCACTTGAAAAAGTGCTGTTAGCAAGACTACACCCAGTCAGAGGCTGGTGAATCTGTGGAATTCTGAACTCTGTGGAGGCCAAGTCAATGGATAATTTTAAGGTATAGATAGATAGATTGATTAGTATGGGTGTCAGGGGTTATGGGGAGAAGGCAGGAGGGGAAGATAGATCAGCCATGATTGAGTGGCAGAGTAGACTTGATGGGCCAAATGTCCTAATTAGACAATAGGTGCAGGAGGAGGCCATTCGGCCGTTCGAGCCAGCACTGCCATTCAATGTGATCATGGCTGATCATTCTCAATCAGTACCCCGTTCCTGCCTTCTCCCCATACCCCACTGACTCCGCTATCCTTAAGAGCTCTATTCTCCTGCTGTCACTTATGAACTAATGAATGCCCATTTCTGATGTTGCCAGGGCAAGTCTGACCCTCAACGTTGTCTGAGGCTCTGAGACGTTGCTGCAGGCTCTGAGTCCGCCTTCTCTCCAGAGGCGGGCTACCTTCTGAAGGTAGAAATACTGGGAGCACACGCAGAGTAAACAAATGATACCGACCTGGAACGAACGCACAGAGGTCAGGGCGGAGTCGCCACGTGGGAGAGGGAGCATTGCTGCCTCAGAAACTCTACCTGTGGGTCTTAGCGCAGCTGTAAATGGACACGAGCCCACAGCAAGCTGCCTCTAATTCAGTATTACTTGGCAGCGAATTATCCTCTCACCGTGAAAAGCCACATCAATGACTGGTGCAGGAAGTGGAAATGTTGTATCTCTCGTCCAAAACCGAGGTTAAGAGTATCACCATCTCCATCCCGGGCCTGATCCCGAACATACCTGGGGTCTGAATGCTGTAATCCTCACGTCGTAACTGAAGTGGAAAATGTTTGGATCTCAGGCAGTCAACCCCTTGTGTTCATGCGCCCAAAGTTAACCCAAGTGAAAATTAAAGAACACTTCTTTTGTCAAATGGAGGGGGAAAAAAAAATCACTTTAAAAGGGTGGAAATGCCTTAACAGATGGTTATTTCATGTTCAAAATCCAGGAGAAACTGAACTAAACACTTGTGTCAATACATTGGGTGCCACAAATATTTTTCTGCTGAGCAAACACATTTTGATGTGTTGAGAGTTGCCACTATAAAAACATTCAACTGTTTATACTGGAAGGAATATGCTGTAATGTAGTAAAGGCTTCTGTACATAAGATCAAGAACTGGAATAAGGAAATGGAAATCCAAACATATGACAATATATGAATCCAGTGAATTGCAAGGTCAGAAAAGCTCTTTTCAAAAGAAATAGCTAATTAAAACATTTTAAAAGGTGGTATCTGTTTTACACTTCCATGAATGACGTTTCACAATCTTACATGGGTAGAAAATAGTAACTTTTCCAACATATATTTATATATATATACACTATGTTGCAACTGGAGCTACTGCCTTGCAATGCCATAGACCAGGGTTCGATCCTGACTATGTGGGCTTGTCTGTACGGAGTTTGTATGTTCTCGCCATGACCTGCGTGGGTTTTCGCCAAGGTCTTCAGTTTCCCCTCCCACTCCAAAGGCGTACAGGTTTGTAGGTTAATTGGCTTGGCATAAATGTAAATTATCCCAGTGCAGGATGGTATTAGTGTGCAGGGATTGCTGGTCGGTGAGAACTCAGTGGACTGAAGGGCTTGTTTCTGCTCTGTATCTCTAAACTATCTCTAAACTAAACAAAATATATATGTATATATATAAATTTACTTATATATAATTATATATATTATATATATCCATATTAAATATGTATATATATATTTTATATATATATATATATACATATATTGAAGTATATATATACTCTTCCCTACATTCCTACTCTACCTTGTCACTGGGCAAAGTTAATTAAAGCCAAGACTTTTTTCGGGTGACTCGATGTGGAGTCCTGGGAGAGAGCCTTGCAGCTGACCGCACGAGGTGGAAAGGTACCCTGAACCAACATCGCAAAGCGGGGGAAGAGAAACTGATGAACGCAGCGGCAGACAAGCGGGCACGCAGAAAGGAGCGCAGCAACTTCAACAGACCAGAGACCACACACACAATATATATATATATATATATATATATATTATATATTATAATATACACACAATATATATATATATATATATATATATATATATATATATATATATATATATATATATATATATATATATATATATGTGTGTGCGTGTGTATTGTATATATATATATATATATTGGAATATATATATATACACACACACACACACACACACACACACACACACACACACACACACATATATATATATATATATGCTGGTCGGGCATACACACACATATGCAGGGCACACACACACACATATATATATATATATGTGTGTGTGTGTGTATTGTATATATATATATATACAATACACACACACACACACATATATATATATGTGTGTGTGTGTGTGTGTGTGTGTGTGTGTGTGTGTGTGTGTGTGTGTGTGTGTGTGTGTGTGTGTATTGTATCTATATATATTGGAATAAGTGTAGACCATTAATATATATATATATATATATATATATATATATATATATATATATATATATATATATATATATATATATATATATATATATATATATACATATATATAATTTGGTCATAGTCTTGCTTTTGTTGTTTTGTATAGCCAGTCTAAAGAAAGACAAATGAAGTAAGATTTTATCTTTCATTCGTGTTGTTTGAAAAAAAGTCTTTGCTTTAATTATCTTTGCCCAGTGACAAGACAGAGTAGGAAGAAAATAACTGCAGATGCTGGTACAAATCGAATGTATTTATTCACAAAATGCTGGAGTAACTCAGCAGGTCAGGCAGCATCTCAGGAGAGAAGGAATGGGTGACGTTTCGGATCGAGACCCTTCTTCAGTCTGACCCGTTCCTTCTCTCCTGAGATGCTGCCTGACCTGCTGAGTTACTCCAGCATTTTGTGAATAAAAGACAGAGTAGGAATGTAGGGAGAAGATACAGGCTCTCTTTTGAGGGATGATGTATTTATTTCTGGGGAATGGAACATTTAATGTTCCTACATCGACCATCATTCCACAATTCCACATCACAGGTAGCGTAGGCCAGATGTAAACAAAGTCCCTCCCTCGAGAAAACTATCAGCACCATAAAAAATGTTGCACAGGGCACATACTTTTTTGTAAATAAACATCCTGTCCTTTCATGAATTTGTGTCACGGTTACCATGTTAAAATGGAATGTATATACAGGTATATCCGCTTCTATATTTGTTTATGCACCAGCATATGTGTGTGTGGAAATCAAAGGCTGATCTCACCGTCATAGGGTCGTAGAGTCATACAGCACGAAAACAGGGCCAACTTGTCCATGCCGACAAAGACGCCGCATTTCCATTAGTCCCACCTGCCCACATTTGACCCACATTTCTCTAAACCTTTCCTGCCCACGTACCTGTCAAAATGTATTTTAATCATTGTTATAGTACTTGCTGCAACTGGCAGCTGATTACATTTTCCCACCACCCTCTGTGTGGAAAAAGTTACTCCTCAGGTTCTGCATTAAATCTTTCCTCCTCACCTTAAACCTGTGTCCTCTGGTTGTTGATTCCCCGCTCTGAGTAAAAGACTTCATGCACACACCCTACCTATTCCCATCATGACCTCTATAAGATCTGTGCTCCAAGAAATAAAGTCCCAGCCTGCCCAATCTCTCCCCATAGCTCAGGCCCTCGAGGCCTGCCATGTCATGGATGAGTGGAATGTACATGAATATTTGTGAATTTCAGAACAAATCTGTTGTTGATAGTCTGTTTATTTCAAACTGGAAAATATCATGTTGCCGTAGGACCAAAGGCTTATTAGTTTACACTTAGTTTTGTGTATGATAAACATTATTTTTTTTCCATCTGAGAGTATCACAAAGAAAACCTAAAGGGCATTCAGCTGTTTGGCAGCTCAGGTTTAAGTGCAGCTTGAAGCGAATTCTTCTCGAGAAAGTGACTTCCTTTGTGCGGCACATTCCAGTGTCTTTCCACTGTCTTTCTGCTGACTGGTTAGCAAAGCTTTTCATTGTACCTCGCTCGGTACACGTGGAAATAAACTAAACTCAATAGAACAGACGAACGAAGAGTTCTTGGGTGATCAGAAGCAAGAGATGGAGAACGTAAGATCAGAAGGTCATAAGAGATAGGAGCAGAATTAGGCCATTCGGCCCATCAAGTCTATGCCATTCAATCATGGCTGGTCTATCTCTCCCTCCTAGCCCCATTCTCCTGCCTTTTTCCCATAACCTCTGACACCCGCACTAATCAAGATGATTTAGCAGTTAGCACCATTTCTAATGTGTGGATTATGACTACTTGATGGCTCAAATAAATTAATGACCCTACCAGTTCCAGCAAAGTAAAAACAAATTACAGGAGAAAAGTTTTTGTTTCCGTTTTGTATTATTCCTTCAAGAAAAAAAGTGTTTCCTCACAGATTAAATTATTTGAGCTCCATCGGGAGGTTGCAAACTCACATACTTGTAATTCGTAAGGAAAAGCTTTTCACATCCGGGATAGAGAGGCCGTGGAGATTACTAAATGGGATTATTCCCAGGTAGATTATCGGAATTTCTTGATAATTCACTTGGCCCCAGTGTCAGATGTGGCTCAGTGGTCTAGGCTCAAGACACTCTTGGATAGAAAGGTTTCTCTGCACGGTTCCATCTAACGTTGTCAATCCATCTGAGAGACATTGAAAGATTGCAGGTGGATTTTTTCCACCCTCCTTTCATAAAGAACAACTTGGACCTAGAAAATGCTCTTGACAACACAAATGACCAGAGGCATTTCAAAAATGCAATGGGAGAAATGATTTAACGCTGAACAAATTTGGTGAAAAAATGTGGTGTTCCAAAGAATCTTGGTATTGGCAGGTACAGTGTTTTATGTAAACCTTCAACAAGAGAATTGTTGGGATGATCCAGACAGAATCACGGATGGATTGCAAAGATCCTGCTGACTTGCGGCCGAGATCTCCCTGGCTTGGGGGTGCAGAGAATGAAAGGGGGGGGGGCAACTGTGGGGGGGAGGGGTGTGCTGCCGAGAATGAATCGGGGCCTAGCTGGGGGTCCGCTTGCTGCCACTGCGAGCAGAAGATAAAACTGTTCGGTCAACTTTTGTATGGGCCAAACACAGGCAGGTGGGACTAGTGTAGATGTGACATGTTGGTGAATGGAATAGTGGTGTTTTAGCATTAGCTGAGTGGAGTGAAATAATCTGTTTCTCTGTGGTAGGTGTTACATGACTATATAAGACAGAGATAAGGAAGGTCAAGATGAAGCAGATAGACACAAAAAGCTGGAGTAACTCAGTGGGACAGGCAGCATCTCAGGAGAGAAGGAATGGGTGACGTTTCGGGTCGAGACCCTTCTTCATACCCGTAGTCAGAATCAAGCCTGGGTCTCTGGCGTTGTAAAGGAGCAACTCTACCACTGCACCACTGTGCCAGCCTGGTGTAAGTTAGGATAATAACATATAATATAGAAGATGAATGAGATGTTAAAGATAAGATTTTCATATACAAGATGATTTCAGTTTAGAAACAAAATAGGCCGATGAACATGGGTGTAATGTATCGGTAGAAACTGGGGTAGTTTATTTTAGTTTAGTTTAGTTTAGAGATACAGCGCGGAAACAGGGCCTTCGGCACACCATGACCGCACCGACCAGTGATCCCCTCACACTAACACTATCCTACACACTCTAGGGAGACCTTATCATTTTACCAAGCCAATTAGCCTACAAACCTGTACATCTTTAGAGTGTGGGAAGAAACTGGAGCTCCCAGAAAAAACCCACACAGGTTATGGGGAGAACGTACAAACTCCGTACAGACAGCACCCATAGTCAGAATCAAACCTGGGTCTCTGGCCCTGTGAAGCAGCAACTCTACCACTGCGCCACTGTGCCGCCCTGGTATAAATTAGGATAATAACATATGATATAGAAACACAAGTGAGTCATTTGACCCATTGTGCCTTCTGCTTCGTTCAATAAGATCTTTTACCAGAGTAACGCTTTCCTGCACTAGCACTGCATCATTTGATACATTTAATGTTTAATAACTCTATGAATCTCTTTCTTCACGATACTCTGTGAATGGTCCACCACAGTCCTCTTAGAAAACCATTCCAAAGGTTCACTACCCAATAAGTGAAGAAATTACTTCCCATCTCTCTCTTCAACAACTAATTCCTTACCGTGACCACCAGATTGTAAACACCTCATGTCCAAAATCATGAGAGGAATAGATCGGGTGGATGCACAGTCTCTTGCCCAGAGTAGGGGAATCGAGAGTCAGAGGACATAGGGTTAAGGCAAGGGGGGAAAGATTTAATAGGAATCTGAGGGGGTAACACTTTCACACAAAGGGTGGTGGGTGTATGGAATGAGCTGCCGGAGGAGGCAGGTATTATTGTAACGCTTAAGAAACATTTAGACAGGTACATGGATAGGACAGGTTTAGTGGGTAATGGGACAAATGCAGGCAGGTGGGATTGGTGTAGATGGGACATGTCGCTCAGTGTGGGCACGTTGGGCCGAAGGGCCTGCTTCCACGCTGTATGACCATGGCCAAGGAAAGCATCACCCCTGTGCCTTCCTTGGGAAGCCCATTAAACATTGTATGCGTTTCAGTGAAGATACAGGCAGCAGATCCTCCAGGCTATGGAAGAAGAGAGAATAACCGGAAGGCAACTGCAGGTAACAAAGACCTATTTTTAATGGAGATATTTTCATTGGAATAAAATGCCGTGCTGCAACATTCCCTGTGAATGTAAAGGAAATCAAAATATTTTGAAGACTAGAAGTTCCCAGTTCCCAGGACATTATTTATCCCTCCAGCAGAAACCAAACAGATTTGCTTGTAATTGATCTCACTGTTATTTCTAGGAGCTTGCAGCATTCTCAATGACTGTCATACTTTCTTTCATTGTAATAATGAAAATCGCATTGCCGTCTTTGTAAGGACAGATATTCCACATGCCTAGACACACAATGCTGGAGTGCCTCAGCGGGACAGGCCGCATCTCTGGAGAGAAGGAATGGGTGACATTTCGGGTCGAGACCCTTCTTCAGACCCGAAACGTCACCCATTCCATCTCTCCAGAGAAGCTGCCTGTCCCGCTGAGTTACTCCAGTTTTTTGTGTCGATCTTCGGTTTAAGCCAGCATCGGCAGTTGCTTCCTGCACATTCCACAGGCTCGTTCTTTCTCTCTTTCTTCATTTCTCTTCGTACTATTTTGTATCGCATCACTGATTTTTTGACTTTCTCTCTTTGCACATCAGTGGCCACACACTGCCCATGTTTTCAGGAATGCACTCAGAATCTACTGATGTATCTCAGGGTGCAGTTCCCCTGACCGGATGGCTGTATGTAAGCAAGAGTTGAACAGTAATAAACACTCAATGGGTTGGAAAGGTTTGGAGAGACATGGGACAAACACGGGCAGGCGGGACGAGTGTAAATGGAGCATTTTGGTTGGCACGGGCAAGTTTGGCCGAAGGGCCTGTTTCCGTGCTGTATGACTCTATGACGCTAAGACACAATACAGGTCTCTTGCTTCAATGATTTAAACTTAAATGCGGGAAGGACGATTGTGGTTTGTCGCTGTTGTGTGAGTAGACAATAGACAATAGACAATAGACAATAGTTGCAGGAGGAGGCCATTCGGCCCTTCGAGCCAGCACTGCCATTCAATGTGATCATGGCTGATCATTCTCAATCAGTACCCCGTTCCTGCCTTCTCCCCATACCCCCTGACTCCGCTATCCTTAAGAGCTCTATCCAGCTCTCTCTTGAATGCATTCAGAGAATTGACCTCCACTGCCTTCTGAGGCAGAGAATTCCACAGATTCACCACTCTCTGACTGAAAAAGTTTTTCCTCATCTCAGTTCTAAATGGCCTACCCCTTATTCTTAAACTGTGGCCCCTTGTTCTGGACTCCCCCAACATTGGGAACATGTTTCCTGCCTCTAACGTGTCCAACCCATTAATAATCTTATACGTTTCGATAAGATCTCCTCTCATCCTTCTAAATTCCAGTGTATACAATTGATAATCAAAGTGATACCTGTAGACACAGGAAGACGTGGGTCTGGCAGATTTGCAAAAAATCTGGAAGACGTATGAGGTACACAAATGTGGGAGAAAAATTGAGATGGTTAGCATGGTGGCGCAGTGGCAGAGTTGGTGCCTTACAGCACCAGAGACCCGGGTTTGCTCCTGACTACGGCTGCTGTCTGATCGGAGGTTGTACATTCTCCCTGTAACAGTGTGGGTTTTATTCCACACCCCAAAGACTTGTCCTCGGTGTGTAGGATAGAACTAGTATCAGGATGATCGTTGGACTTGATGGGCTGAAGGGCCAGTTTCCGCACCGTAACTAAAACTAAAGACAAAATCATAGTCAACAGCAGGACACAAGGAAGTGCACAGGGACAGCAAAGTTCCTTGGTACATGTACACAGATCCCTAAAGGCACTGAGCTGCAGAATGGAGAGCAGGAAGGTTAGGTTAGAGCAGGTCAGGTTGAACACTCATTAGGCCACAGCTAGTGCACTCTATAGTTATGGTCACCTTGCTTAAAGAAAAATGTGCTAACATAGAAAGAATGAAAAGGGGATTTAAGAGGATGCAGCCAGGACTGGTGAATAACACAGATGGGAGAGATTGGAATTGTTCTCCTTCGAATGAAAGTGAGTTAATTGATAGGTGTTATGTCGTGAGAGACTTAAACAGGGTTGACAAGACTAACTTATCTCCTTTCAGAAAGATCAATGATAAGGTGACATAGATTAAAGTTACTGCTCGAAGGACGAGAGTGAGACGAGGAAAAGAAAATTCACCAATTTGTGGTGGCTGTCTGGAACTCATCAGGGTAACTTTTTCACACAAGGGGTGGTGGATGTGTGGAACAAGCTGCTAGAGGAGGTAGTTGAGGCAGGGACTATCCCAGCATTTAAGAAGCAGTTATGCAGGTACATCGATAGGACAGGTTTGGAGGAATATGGACCAAATGTGAGCAAGTGGGACCAGTGTAGCTGGGACATGTTGGCCGGTGTGGGCAAGTTGGGCTGAAGGGCCTGTTTCCACACTGTATCACTCTATGACTCTGACTCCAGATGCCATTTCATTTGAAAGGTATCGTAATGAACACTTAAGGATTTGTGTTCTTGCAAGACTTTAAACTTTAGAGATACAGCACGGAAAGTGGCCCTTCGGCCCACTGAGTCCCTGCTGACCAGTGATCAGTAACACTACCCTACAAACTAGAAACAATTTACAATTTTACCGAAGCCGGTGAACCGACAAACCTGCACGTCTTTGGAGCATGGGAGTAAACCGGAGCACCCGGAGAAAACCCATGCGGTCACGGGGAGAACGTACAAACTACGTACAGACAGCACCCGAAGGCAGTAGCTCTACCACTGCACCCCTGTGCCATCCTGAGAGCTGGAATATGGGATTAGCCTAATAGCTGGGAGACATGGGGAGGGGTGTCTTGTGGACAGTGGGTAAAGCAGCAGCCCTGGAGAACATGAATCAGTGATGTTACGGGTCGGAGCCCTTTAATGGGAAACCTTGGATGTTGTTGTCAATGTTTTGTGTGAATGGGAGAGAGATATAATGGCAAAAAATACAGACGGTAAAGATATTGTTAGGTATAAATAAATACCAACATTATCATTCTTCATAGTTTTCAAATATCTGTACTTATTATTTTAAATCTAACATTCGGCTCGAAGGGCCAAATGGCCTTCTCCTGCACCTATTGTCTATTGTCTATTGTCTTTATATCTTTTAATATATTGCCCAAAGATCAGCCCTGTCTCCACTGGCAATGTGTTGGAGGGTACATTCACTTGTGGACATAAGCAACAAAGAGTTATAATAGAAGTGGGTGCAGGAAACACGTGATATTTGCAGAAAATTCACACAAAATGCTAGAGTAACACCAGCATTTTGTGTTTATGTTTGGTGTAAATCAGCATCTGCAGTCCCTTCCTACACACTCTGTAGATTCAAGTATTTTAATATTATGGATAGACATAATTGCATACAAGATGTGTACATATGTAAATGGTAAAACATTGTGGTAAAAGGATTATTGCTAACTAACCAGAGAACATTCACAATACCATTTCTAATTAACAAGAAATAAGCCACGATGGTTAACCCAAATGACATACCAATGTACAAGGATGAAAAGAGAGGTTTCTCGTTATGACAATTGAGTTAGTAATCAGGATGTAACATTCAGCTTAGTTTAGTTTAGTTCAGTTTAGAAATACAGCGCGGAAACAGGCCCTTCGGCCCACCGCGTCCGCACCGACCAGCGATCCCCGCACAGAAGGATGAGAGGAGATCTTATCGAAACGTATAAGATTATTAAGGGGTTGGACACATTAGAGGCAGGAAACATGTTCCCAATGTTGGGGAGTCCAGAACAAGGGGCCACAGTTTAAGAATAAGG